>NW_013690419.1:0-945 GCF_000517525.1 Limulus polyphemus | reverse complement strand
TTTCAAACATAAATTTACGAGGCTAATTAATGACTCTACTATTTAATATGCATAAAGTAAATCAAAAGTACCTTTGTCCAAAAAATATATTTTGATAAACGAAATAAAGTGATAATTACTGTAACAGTAGAGTAGACACTGATACTTATACATATCAAGTAAGTATTATCAAATCCATAAGTATTAATTTATTTAGTTGATAAACGAAATAAAGTGATAATTACTGTAACAGTAGAGTAGACACTGATACTTATACATATCAAGTAAGTATTATCAAATCCATAAGTATTAATTTACTTAGTATAACAACATTTCCGATAAAATAATATTTTGACTTACCCTGTATTTCAGTAACGATAATACAACCATACGTCTACAACAAATGACTATTTTTAGCTATTAGCAAAAGGTCAGCTAGAGGGAATTTTCTTCAGTCTAAATTGCTTCTAAGCCTTTTTATGAGAATGCTTGATTAAATACATACTCTACGTAACACTAGATAGTTTTACTTTTAATAAAGTGTTGTATATTAGGTTAATCTAATACTAATAACTCACAAATGTAAACTTCTAGAAAAAAAGAAAAACTCGGTTATCAGTAACTGAGTATTCACAGGTTTTTAGTTGTTAGTTGGCTGTTTACATTATGTTACAATGGGTTCTCTGCATTCTGTCCACCGACGAGAATCGAACCCTGAAGTTTATCATTGTAAGTCCGCAAGGTTAACTCTGGTCCACCTTGAGACACAAGTGTTAATAAGTTTTATGGATATTACTACAAAACTAATCTTGGATTTAAAGTTATGTAGAAAATTATAATAAGCATGTGTGACATTGTGAAGTAACAATATATTTAATCTATCGCCAACATGTTATATGCATTACGTGTTACTTAGATATTATTTTCCCTCATCAAACCGAACAGAAGGGTAAATCGTATATATAT
>NW_013690418.1:0-945 GCF_000517525.1 Limulus polyphemus | reverse complement strand
AGTGCAGATATCCCTCGTGTAGCTTTACGCGAAATTCCAAAACAAACAAACAAACTATCAACTGTACAAAACAAAACGTTCACTTCAGTATGATCAGGTCGTTTCGGCAACACATTCAGTTGAAACAATCCTCGTGTTTGCTTCGAGTTTCCGCAAAGATTTCGTGTCTGTTATCTATATGAGTGTTTACGCTATAGAGTTTTTATTATATTATATAAAATAGATACAAATGCTGATCTAATAGTGACGAAAATTTAAATTTACTTAACACACTGATAACAATGGTTTCGTTATATTCATTGTGAGGCGGTATCGTATCGTGTGTCTGCGTGCACGTAAACATTTGTGACGTTGTTATTATCTATGAATATTCGTTAATTTAATTCTGAAAACAACTTATAGTGTACATAAACAAAGTAGGTAAATATGACTGTTCGCTGACGTGAACACAATTTCAATGGGTATGAAAATCTTGCAAAAAAAACAACAAAATATCGCGTTAAAATGCCCTACAGAGAATGGCCTACATTTGGCTCGTATCGGTTTTATCAGCTTGGAGTAATTTCAAGTAGCCATGTCGTAACACTAAACTATATATATATACTTAATTAGGGGAAATACCAAACCTGTGGTATTATAATGTTAACTTGTAGGTTCATGGCCGATTTGACGCTCAACCAGATTATCAACAGTGTTTCTTTTGTCCTTACCACACTTTGATTTTCGTGCATTATATTAAAGTATGTTTCTTTCGTCCTTACCACACTTTGATTTTCGTGTATCAAATTAAACTATGTTTCTTTCGTCCTTACCACACTTTGATTTTCGTGTATCAAATTAAACTATGTTCCTTTTGTCCTTACCACACGATTGTCATGTATTATATTAAACTATGTTCCTTTTGTCCTTACCACACGATTGTCATGTATTATATTAAACTGTGTT
>NW_013690417.1:0-945 GCF_000517525.1 Limulus polyphemus | reverse complement strand
GATATTAACAACATTGATACAAACACTCATATACCACTGTCCAAGATCAATATCAAACAAGAAATAGCTGCAGATATTAACAACATTTATACAAACATTCACATACCACTCTCCAAGATCAATATCAAACAAGAAACAGCTGCAGATATTAACAACATTTATACAAACACTCACATACCACTGTCAAAGATCAATATCATACAAGAAACAGCTGCAGATGTTAACAACATTTATATAAACATTTACATACCACTGTCAAAGATCAATATCCGATATTGATCTTATTTATACAAACACTCACATACCACTGTCCAAGATCAATATCAAACAACAAATAGCTGCAGATATTAACAACATTTATACAAACACTCACATACCACTGTCAAAGATCAATATCATACAAGAAATAGCTGCTGGTACTACCAATACCAGCAGGATCTTGGACAGAGGTATGTGAGTGTTTGTATAAATGTTGTTAATACCAGCAGCTGTTTCTTGTTTGATATTGATCTTTGACAGTGGTATGTGAGTGTTTATATAAATGTTGTTAATATCTGCAGCTGTTTCTTGTTTGATATTGATCTTGGACGGTGGTATATGAATGTTTGTATAAATGTTGTTAATATCTGCAGCTATTTCTTGTTTGATATTGATCTTGGACAGTGGTATATGAGTGTTTGTATAAATGTTGTTAATATCTGCAGCTATTTCTTGTTTGATATTGATCTTGGACAGTGGTTTGTGAGTGCTTGTATAAATATTGTTAATATCAAACAAGAAATAGCTGCAGATATTAACAACATTTATACAAACACTCACATACCACTGTCCAAGATCAATATCAAACAAGAAACAGCTGCTTGTATTAACAACATTTATATAAACATTTACATACCACTTTCAAAGATCAATATCAAACAATAAATAACTTCTGGTATTAACAAC
>NW_013690416.1:0-946 GCF_000517525.1 Limulus polyphemus | reverse complement strand
TTTCTTTGTTTCACAACTCCCCCCCTTAGAGAATATAAATAGGAAATAAAATTTGAAAGATCCCTGAGTGACCCCCAAAAATTGGAGATCCAAGAGGTTTTGTGGACTGTCATGTCTGGCTGAACCAGTTTACTTGAAAATTAACATTAACGTCAAAGGAGCCATTCAAAACAATAAATCAGAGATTTTAAATTCAAGCCCAAATATGGAGGTCAAAGGAGTGTTTAGGGTTCTCAGGACTGGATGTTCAGATTTTCTTACAAATTGGCATGAATATCTGAGAAATAATTTAAAATGTGTATATTTTTATATTAAAGCCTCCATGTGGAGGAATTGGGGGACTCGGGGTTATATGCACTGACTTACATGAAAATTGGTATGGACATATAAGGGGTTGTTCCAAAGAAGTTCCTGTCTTTAGGTTTTCAATAAGGTGTCCAAAATTTTGATTGTAATTGTTGTCCTACATGAATTTTCTAGAACATATTAATAATTATTTATTCTCAATATCTTTCTAAATATGTAAATTTAAAAGTAATGGTGGACTTTAATAAAATAAAAAAATTCCTCATAGTTTATGATTGGCTACAAAATAATTCAGGTTTTGTCTATATTAAAGCTTGCATTGAATTAATTTTGTATTCAGCATGTAAATATGATTGGATTATTTGGAACATGTTCTTATCGCTCTGTTGAAGTTGCAAACTGATGTCTGTCATTCTGGTGTTACTTTGATAGTTTTAGGCAGTAATAATAAATAACATTTTAAATAAATTGTTTCCTGCTAAGATAATAATATAGAATATTATTTTAAATAGATTGTTTTTCTGCTAAGATAATAATAAAGAATATTATTTTAAATAGATTGTTTCTTGCTAAGATAATAATAAAGAATATTATTTTAAATAGATTGTTTCTTGCTAAGATAATAATAATAGAATTATTA
>NW_013690415.1:0-946 GCF_000517525.1 Limulus polyphemus | reverse complement strand
TTACCCATTCAAGCCGTCTCCAGCCATTATTATACCATAACACTGTATTAGTGCTATTATAAAAATAAATAAGAACAAATGTTTTCTTTCCTATCTCTAAGGGAAAATCTCTACGTGGGCCATAACGCACCATATATGGTATCAGCAATTGAAATTACTTGTACGCATGTACAAATTTGAAACTTTTCTTAGGTTTTTGTGCATTATGGGTGCTTGACCCGAACATCGACTTTAGTCCATATTGTTCACACAGTATAACCATCTACTACATTTCATTAATTGAGACATGTTCTTTTGGTTGCCAACCACAGTACGACACATATTGTTTTTAAATTAATTCTGAGAGGACAAGAACCCGGTAAAACATATGTGACAGAAAATGGCCGTTTCGAAGATTGTTTAATCCTCACCTTCCTAAGATCTTTGAATAACTGCTAATAATGATCTATACAAAATCCATGGAGTGCAAATCGGTGTATATGTTTATAATATATTTTCATATTCAATTCAGATTTATGTTTGGATAATCCATGTGAAAATGGTGGAACATGTCAGATGACAGAAGATTGGATATTCCCGTTTAGGTGCACGTGTACCGAGAAGTTTGGTGGTAGATTATGTAATCTTACAAGTAAGTGAAATGTTCTTTTGCTGGTAACGCGATTTAAGTATTTTTTATTATTGTTTGAAGATATGGTTATAGGCAAGACAAAGGGATTAACTGTCATACTTATAACGCACCCATAGCTTCAAGTGCGATAATATTAATAGATCCTGGCTTACTAGCTCCAAACTCCAAAGCTATACTTTAGGGTCAACCCGTGCCCGTTACTTACCTACAACAATATGAAAACAATGTAAATATTGTTAAAATGTTTGGTAGATACCGTTATAAATATGAGTAATTGAAATAAATCAAATTCTCAGAGAGGTGATATAATCAGTC
>NW_013690414.1:0-946 GCF_000517525.1 Limulus polyphemus | reverse complement strand
GTCTATACACGAACCGTTCCGAACGGTTCGTGTATAGACAAGTGTGTTGATAATTAGAATAAGTTACACAAGTGTTAATAATTAGAATAAGTTGAACGGTTCGTGTATAGACAAGTGTGTTGATAATTAGAATAAGTTGAACGGTTCATGTATAGACAAGTGTATTGATAATTAGAATAAGTTTAACGGTTCTTGTATAGACAAGTGTGTTAATAATTAGAATAAGTTGAACGGTTCATGTATAGACAAGTGTGTTGATAATTAGAATAAGTTGAACGGTTCGTGTATAGACAAGTGTGTTGATAATTAGAATAAGTTGAACGGTTCATGTTTACACAAGTGTATTGATAATTAGAATAAGTTGAACGGTTCATGTATAGACAAGTGTGTTGATAATTAGAATAAGTTGAATAAGTTGAACTGTTCGTGTATATACAAGTGTATTGATAATTAGAATAAGTTGAACGGTTCATGTATACACAAGTGTGTTGATAATTAGAATAAGTTGAACGGTTCGTGTATAAACAAATGTTTTGATAATTAGAATAAGTTGAACAGTTTATGTATACACAAGTGTATTGATAATTAGAATAAGTTTAACGGTTCTTGTAATGACAAGTGTATTAATAATTAGAATAAGTTGAACGGTTCATGTATATACAAGTGTTAATAATTAGAATAAGTTGAACAGTTCATGTATACACAAGTGTATTGATAATTAGAATAAGTTGAACGGTTCATGTATGTATAGACAAGTGTATTGATAATTAGAATAAGTTGAACGGTTCATGTATAGACAAGTGTGTTGATAATTATGAACCGTTCAACTTATTCTAATTATCAACACACTTGTCTATACATAAACCGTTAAACTTATTCTAATTATCAAAACACTTGTCTTTACAAGAACCGTTAAACTTATTCTAATTATCAACACACTTGTGTA
>NW_013690413.1:0-946 GCF_000517525.1 Limulus polyphemus | reverse complement strand
TTTAAATATAAATTTAATCTAAACAATCGTTGATATAATAACAAATTCGTTACAATGGTACTTTATAAAATGAAACTGAACTGGAAATTACAACCAAAAGAACCTTCAGAAGATTATTGGAGGAGACAAGCAAGTGCCGAGGGTGATGCCAAAGTCCTCCAACAGTAGTAGTAGTAGCAGCAATAGTATTAAATTCATTTAAAGATAATCAAAGATAAAAATATATACATTAAAAATAAAAATATACACAATAATTATCAATAATACAGTAAAAATTGTTACCATATTGATGAAGTTTCTAAATTCTGACTCGTTACGTTAACTCTGGAATATATATGGCCTCATTTTTCCAAATTATTTATATTTTCTTTACATTCTAGAGGAGTTTAGCATCGGCCAAGACACAAGATCCCCTCCTTCCAATTATGGAATCCGACGCAGCACGTTTGTCAGTGCGAAATCCAAGTAGCGTGGCAATGTCCTTAAATTTGAACCACTGACCATAGGAAAGCAACTGGCCTGCATATTTTTGGTTAAAGTACTATTTATAGCGATCTAAACGTAAACTGCACAAATTGTACTTCTAACAGGTTTAAAACTTTAACTTGTTCTTTTCATGGTTATTTTTGTTGCTCTTATCTTTTTTTATGATTCTCGAACAATCCAGTGCTGGGTAAAGTAGCTATAACCTGAATTACTGCTTTTGTATCCTAAGGTCAAAAAAGACGTTGGACTTCCTGAAATGTGTATATTACTTTAGTTTTAGTCTTTCTCGTTAGAAGGTAAAAAACCGTTTTCTTTTTGAAATATAAAAACAACACTAATGCAACCTCTCAAACTGTAAGACCGTTATTATTGATGGAAAATTAATTTGTTATATAACAATTAAAATAATATGATGAAATTTGTTTAAAAATATGTGTTTTTCTCATAGCAAAGCCACAGC
>NW_013690412.1:0-946 GCF_000517525.1 Limulus polyphemus | reverse complement strand
GTTTTAACCAATTACAGGAGACTTGTTTTAACCAATTACAGGAGATTTCACTTGTTTTAACCAATTACAGGAGATTTCATTTGTTTTAACAATTAAGCCCACATTTTTCTGCATATTATATTTTCTCACACATTACCAATAATGATTTATTAAATGTTTACAATGATTGAATGGATTTAAAATATACTCATAATTACGACGGCATTTGAAAGCGATGAAGCTAATAAGTTAAGCTTATTGTTGATAAGAAATATTGCAAGAATTATATAATAATTTATTTCAACAACGAAACACACACTTATTTATCTTTTATGGCGGAAATATAATGACAACAGAAGATGGACGTTAAATGACCACGTAATATGGAGGTAAATTAAATGCAGCTACAATACGTAATTTAAATTAGAAATGCAAATATTTTTTTCTCATGCCACCCCCTTGAACACACCGCAATAGTTCAGCGGTAAGTCTGAGGGCTTATACGCTGAACACGGGGTTTCGATGCTCGTAGTGGGCACAGCACAGATAGCATAAACAAACAAAACTTTTTTCTTTAATATTCGTAAGATAAAGAAAAGAAATATATATATATACATATTGTTCAAACGATCTTCATTCTAAATCAGCTTGTGACGTTTCGGTTTCAGGAAAGTTAAAGTACGAATAAGTTTGTCGTTGTCAAATTAGAGGTTCGAGGGATTTGACTGTGTGGAACTTCTATGAAAACATTGTTTAGCAAACAAAAGGACGCTCAGTGTAACATTAAAGAAATTATATTTTTTAGATTAGAAGTTCAAAAGGAAGTGGAAAATCAGAATATATAGAAATAAAATAATTCTTTAAACAAACTGGAAATGTATAAAAATGCGTAATTAAAAAGTCTGAAGATTCACTTGAATGTAAATATTTCAATACGGTCGAGCTTACATAAAAATTCTGAAGATTC
>NW_013690411.1:1540-1946 GCF_000517525.1 Limulus polyphemus | reverse complement strand
AGACGACCTTAGGATGGTAACTATATTGATAAAGACAACCTTAGGATGGTAACTATATTAATAAAGACGACCTTAGGATGGTAACTATATTAATAAAGACAACCTTAGGATGGTAACTATAATAATAAAGACAACTTTAGGATAATTACGATATTGATAAAGACAACCTTAGGATAATAACGATATTAATAAAGACAACCTTAGGATGGTAACTATATTATTAAAGACAACCTTAGGATGGTAACTATATTGTTAAAGACAACCTTAGGATGGTAACTATATTGTTAAAGACAACCTTAGGATGGTAACTATATTGTTAAAGACAACCTTAGGATGGTAACTATATTGTTAAAGACAACCTTAGGATGGTAACTATATTAATAAAGACAACCTTAGGATGGTAACT
>NW_013690411.1:0-540 GCF_000517525.1 Limulus polyphemus | reverse complement strand
ATATTAATAAAGACAACCTTAGGATAATCACGATATTAATAAAGACAACCTTAGGATGGTAACTATATTAATAAAGACAACCTTAGGATAATAACGATATTAATAAAGACAACCTTAGGATAATAACGATATTAATAAAGACAACCTTAGGATAATAACGATATTAATAAAGACAACCTTAGGATAATAACGATATTAATAAAGGCAACCTTAGGATAATAACGATATTAATAGACAACCTTTAGGATAATAACGATATTAATAAAGACAACCTTAGGATAATAACGATATTAATAAAGGCAACCTTAGGATAATAACGATATTAATAAAGACAACCTTAGGATGGTAACTATATTAATAAAGACAACCTTAGGATGGGAACTATATTATTAAAGACAACCTTAGGATGGTAACTATATATCATTATCTTTGTTTCATCTCCCACCCACACAACGCCAAAGTTGTTGTTATCTCAATTACCCGAGCATCAAAGTGAGTCGGAGAAAGGGATACAGACACATCCAAGATGATGAACCTATA
>NW_013690410.1:0-946 GCF_000517525.1 Limulus polyphemus | reverse complement strand
CAGAGCACAGGTAGCCCTTTGTGTAGCTTTGTGCTCAATAACAAACAACCCAAGTCTATCAGCAATCATTAAAGTATGTTAAATGCGACTATGAGAAACTAATAGTAATTTCAAAGATGAAATGTCAGTTTCAAATCTGTTCAATTAAAATGAGAACAATCTGTGTAAGGTTGAACTAGACTTTAGATGGTATAATTTCCTAAGTTTACTGGTTAAGTGTCCTCACTGTGATTTCGTATCAGCCATCTTCAGGTAAGACATACTGACTCCATTAAAGCAAGGACACCTTTGTAGGAACTTATCTTTAAGGTGTAACCCACACATTTAAAAAATAACTCTGAAGCTCATGAAGGACAGCGTTTAGGACAACGTGTTACCAAAACAAAGCATTTCAAAAACTTGGATGAGGATGTCTCTAGAAGTTGATTGCTTGGGACGCTTTCACATGGAACGACCAAGGATGGGCCATATATGATGGATAGGGTTCATATCTGGCGACTGACCTGGTCATTAGAGAATGATATACCATAACCTTCAAGCCATCATTTTGTGATTCAGATTGAATGGTCAGGACCCCCATCTTGTATGAAAACACCATCTTTGGTCAATTGCTCAAGCAGGTAGAATGCTTTGCTCTCACCATACGACCAGCTGTGATCGCCAAGTTGCCCAAATGCCACTCCACACAATAACAGAAACACCGCCATATTTATCATGACTTGCAGATGATTCAACGAATATTTCTGGGATGACAGTCGTTGTACCCAACTGCGTCCACTGTCCGAGATTGTGCCAATTTTGGCTCGCTGAAAAAAAATTACAATGCCTCAAAAGAAGGAAGGGTGTGAAGCTCGCTACTATCGACGTATATTAGTATATCAAGTGAGGAGTGGTTTCCGTTTAGCTAATCTGCTAAAGAAGCCCACGCTATGAAGATAACTTATGA
>NW_013690409.1:1278-1754 GCF_000517525.1 Limulus polyphemus | reverse complement strand
TTGACAGTACACAGTATCGTTAAATCAATAAGAAGACACAAGATTTAACGATACTGTGTACTGTCAATAAGAAGACACAAGACAGTACACAGTATGTTAAATCTTGTGTCTTCTTATTGACAGTACATAGTATCGTTAAATCTTGAGTCTTCTTATTGACAGGACACATTATTGTTAAATCTTGTGTTTTCTTACTGACAGTACACATTATCATCAAATATTGTCTCTTCTTATTGACAGTACACAGTATCGTTAATCCTTGTGTTTTCTTACTGACAGTACACATTATCGTCGAATATTGTCTCTTCTTATTGACAGTACACAGTATCGTTAAATCTTGTGTCTTCTTATTGACAGTACACAGTATCGTTAAATCTTGTGTCTTCTTATTGACAGTACACAGTATCGTTAAATCTTGTGTCTTCTTATTGACAGTACACAGTATCGTTAAATCTTGTGTCTTCTTATTGACAGTA
>NW_013690409.1:0-470 GCF_000517525.1 Limulus polyphemus | reverse complement strand
TATCGTTAAATCTTGTGTCTTCTTATTGACAGGACACATTATTGTTAAATCTTGTGTTTTCTTACTGACAGTACACATTATCGTCAAATATTGTCTCTTCTTATTGACAGTACACAGTATCGTTAAATCTTGTGTCTTCTTATTGGAAGTACACAATATCGTTAAATCTTGTGTTTTCTTACTGACAGTACACATTATCGTCGAATAGTGTCTCTTCTTATTGAAAGTACACAGTATCGTTAAATCTTGTGTCTTCTTTTTGACAGTACACAATATCGTTAAATCTTGTGTCTTCTTATTGACAGTACACAGTATCGTTAAATCTTGTGTCTTCTTTATTGACAGTACACAGTATCGTTAAATCTTGTGTCTTCTTATTGACAGTACACAGTATTGTTAAATCTTGTGTCTAGTTATTGACAGTACACAGTATTGTTAAATCTTGTGTCTAGTTATTGACAGTACACAGT
>NW_013690408.1:1458-1893 GCF_000517525.1 Limulus polyphemus | reverse complement strand
AAGATTTAACGATACTGTACTGTCAATAAGAAGACACAAGATTTAACGATACTGTGTACTGTCAATAAGAAGACACAATATTCAACGATAATGTGTACTGTCAGAAAGAAAACACAAGATTTAACAATAATGTGTCCTGCCAATAAGAAGACACAAGATTTAACGATACAATGTACTGTCAATAAGAAGACACAAGATTTAACGATACTGTGTACTGTCAATAAGAAGACACAATATTCAACGATAATGTGTACTGTCAGAAAGAAAACACAAGATTTAACAATAATGTGTCCTGTCAATAAGAAGACACAAGATTTTACGAAACTGTGTACTGTCAATAAGAAGACACAAGATTTAACGATACTGTGTACTGTCAATAAAAAGACACAATATTCAACGATAATGTGTACTGTCAGAAAGAAAACACAAGATTTA
>NW_013690408.1:0-511 GCF_000517525.1 Limulus polyphemus | reverse complement strand
TGTTCTGTCAATAAAAAGACACAAGATTTAACGATACTGTGTACTGTCAATAAGAAGACACAATATTCAACGATAATGAGTACTGTCAGAAAGAAAACACAAGATTTAACAATAATGTGTCCTGTCAATAAGAAGACACAAGATTTTACGATACTGTGTACTATCAATAAGAAGACACAAGATTTAACGATACTGTGTACTGTCAATAAAAAGACACAAGATTTAACAATAATGAGTACTGTCAGAAAGAAAACACAAGATTTAACAATAATGTGTCCTGTCAATAAGAAGACACAAGATTTTACGATACTGTGTACTATCAATAAGAAGACACAAGATTTAACGATACTGTGTACTGTCAATAAAAAGACACAATATTCAACGATAATGAGTACTGTCAAAAAGAAAACACAAGATTTAACAATACTGTGTCCTGTCAATAAGAAGACACAAGATTTTACGATACTGTGTACTATCAATAAGAAGACAGAAGATTTAACGATACTGTGTC
>NW_013690407.1:0-946 GCF_000517525.1 Limulus polyphemus | reverse complement strand
CTGATGAACATCATTTAGTTACATTATTACAATAAATAAACTGTTGATGAACATCATGTAGTTACATTAATGCAATAAATAAACTGCTGATGAACCTCATTTAGTTACATCAATATAATAAAAACTTCTGATGAAAATCGTTAATAATACAATCAAAAACTGTTGATGAACATCATTTAGTTACATTAATGCAATAAATAAACTGCTGATGAACCTCATTTAGTTACATCAATATAATAAAAACTGTTGATGAATATTGTTTAGTTACATTAATACAATAAATAAGCTGTTGATGAACATCATGTAGTTACATTAATGCAATAAATAAACTGCTGATGAACCTCATTTAGTTACATCAGTATAATAGAAACGGCTGTTGAAAATCGTTAATAATACAATCAAAAAACTGCTAAGGAAACTCACTTAGTTTCATTAATCTGATCATACAACTGTATAGGATCTCCCAATTATTCACAATAATACATTAAGAAAACTGTTAAACAGTCCCAACTTAGTCACTTTACTAACTTCAGAAACCTGTTGAAAAGCATTAACTTAGTCTCATTAATTCATTCAGAAGATTCTGAAAAGCCCTGAATTAATCTCAATGATACTATGAGAAAACAGTGGAAGAACCCTGACTTAGTCTCATTAGTACCTTCAGAAAACTGCTGTTGAACCCTCACTCAGTTACAATAATACAGTGAGGAAACTACTGAAGAACCCTTACTTAGTGACAATAATACAGTGAGGAAACTACTGAAGAACCCTTACTTAGTGACAATAATACAGTGAGGAAACTACTGAAGAACCTTTACTTAGTGACAATAATACAGTGAGGAAACTACTGAAGAACCTTTACTTAGTGACAATAGTACAGTGAAGAAACTACTGAAGAACCCTTACTTAGTGACAATAATACCGTGAGGAAACTACTGAAGAACCC
>NW_013690406.1:0-946 GCF_000517525.1 Limulus polyphemus | reverse complement strand
CCTATTACATTTCTGTCAAATGTTTGTATTACATTTCTGTCTAATTTTCCTATTACATTTCTGTCTAATGTTTGTACTACATTTCTGTCTAATGTTTGTACTACATTTCTGTCTAATGTTGGTATTACATTTCTGTCTAATGTTTGTACTACATTTCTGTCAAATGTTGGTATTACATATAATTTTCTGTTACAACATACAAATTTCAGTAAAGTATATTTTATGTGTAATAACAACAGTACCTTGTAAACTCGGCTTATGGTAATTATACACTGTTTGTTATTGTTTAGCAAACAGTTACAAAATAAATTATACGTTCTTTACCCATCAAAGTTATCGAAACCCGAATTTTAGCATTATTAATTTCCAGATTCAACCGCTGAACCACTCGGGGGAAAGGGCATTTCATGACGTTGTAAAACAAATATTTGCGATATTATGTATTCAGTTTAGTATTATTTTAATATACTGATCTTTGATTTTTGATGAACATAGAACATTGAATTCTATAGAACTGAAATACGAAGTTCTTATTCTAGACGAATGCCACATTTTATAGTTCTTACTATCAATATTTTGTGTTTTTTTTTGTATGTAGATACATTGACTTACTTATCTATGGGCTCAGAAGTCGACAGTTCAATAAACAACAGCAGTGTAAGAAGTTTGATTGGCCTTTCAACGGTAGACATAAATCACCAATCAGAGTAGAGCAACCAACTGGTGTCGACTACCATCATTTGATGATTCAAGAAGACAGAGACACCGCATTTCTTGCCCTCTTAGAAAGCTTCATGGAATCAGCACCTCAACTCGTGTTGCAGATATATATATTAGCTCAGCGAGAGGAGGTCCCTGCTTCATTTCTTACAGGTAAACTTTCACAGCTTCAAGTTATTCTCATCTTAAATCCCTGCTTCATATCCTACAGGTAAACTTTCACAGC
>NW_013690405.1:0-946 GCF_000517525.1 Limulus polyphemus | reverse complement strand
CAAAATCTGGTGTGATCCAAAGGGTACAAAAAAGGGGGTTCTTATACCAAGGGATTCAAACAGAAAGTGGTAAGGTATGCCAAAGGGCATGGAAATAGAGCAGCTGAAAGATATTTTGCTCCTCCTTCAACTGAGAAAATGATACAGGAATGGAAAAAGCAAGAGGCAGTTGACATAGTACCAGTGAAGATGATGAACATGACAGCAGTGACGAGGATATTTTGGGCATTTATGATTAATAAAACTTCATGCTAAAGGAACACCTGTTATTTGTATAATTGGAAATTACTAATTGTAGAAGCCTGTCTTGCTCACTCCTTGCAGCAGCAAAGTTCAGCCTCCTTTTTTTCAGGTCACCATTTTTGATAAACAAGTAGTTTTCATTTACATGAAAATACTTTTTTTTCAGAATGAAGAAGATTCACCAAAATATCAACTTCTAATCACAATAGCCTAGTGTTTTTCATAAATGACAAATAACAAATAACAAAACAAAAAAGCAGCAAAAAGAATGAAATAAAATTAAATCAATGACAAAAAGAACAATAAAATAAAAGTGATATGAAATGCTAAGCATAACTTGTATTCCTGTATGTATGACATTCAAATGTATTATTAATAAATATTTAAACAGTATGTGTATAGATCAACTGGGATGGGCAACACGTTCTTGTTTGTATATGGTCATTTGAGTCATTTTATGAGTTTCAGTAAATGTAAGTATAGTAAAACAAAGAGTTCAATGGATAAAACAAAGTAACAATAAATTCCCAAAAAAGAAAAAGACAATAATGAGTAAACATACTTTCAAAAAGCTGTATCTGTAGAACAGAGTTTAATGGATAAAACAAAATAATAATATACTCCCAAAAAATGAAAACAACAAAGAAAAATCATTTCACAACTACACCAAACAAAGATGGCAGTGCCCATGGAAAAACATGAC
>NW_013690404.1:0-946 GCF_000517525.1 Limulus polyphemus | reverse complement strand
GACGTTTCGGACACCTTGTAAGGATTAAATCACAGCGTTCGATATTGAGTGATCGAATTAATATGCAATATAATGTAAAAATAAAAGAAAGATTGAAGAACGCAAGGTAAAGTATGTTTAGCAGCAGATGTGGGAGGGAGACTAGACTATACAAGAATTTGTAGAGTCACTCTTTTATTGGAAGCTCTCTTGATGATTTGGAATAACCAGTGTAAAAATGAATTGATTTATAAAATGAGTCTACCAGATGTTTTACGATATTTTAAATGTTTTAAAATGTAATAGAAGCTGTTTCAAAAATCATATTCCTGAATTCTTCAAAATCGCTCTGCTCGAAAGACATTTTTAACAATAGTCTCATTTCTACACATTGTAAAACTAAAGTAACTAAAAACAGGTAATAATAACTTATATGTAGAAAAAATATTAAAAATACAAAAAATCGTTATACTTTACAAGATATGTGAAACAAAAGATCGTGAAACCGAAAAACCCCAATTCTAAATCCAAATTAAAGAAATTATTGTTAATCATATGACTTTTTACATAACGTAACCCTTTCATCTGTATTTACATGGTAATACACTTCATCTGAATTCTAACAGGGAAATCAGAGATTTTAACAGTTACAAACCACGGAAATCGCCAAGGATATTATGTTTGAACTTGCAACTTCTCGTAGTTGTTATTCTAAAACCTAACCTGTACTTGATTTTGATAATTTCTTTAGATTAAATATCTATGCTTGGTTTGAACATGAAAACATGAAAAAATCGATTACTAGTGTTTAAAAGTGACCATTGAATTCAAAGACAATGACTTACAGAGTGAAGAACAAGAAAGGCTAACCTAAATGTTGACGTATATCCTTTGTAATCAGCTGTTTTTGTACTCCGTACGGCAGCTGTTTTGAAACTTAGATGCAGCGTATGTAATTTATCAGCTC
>NW_013690403.1:0-946 GCF_000517525.1 Limulus polyphemus | reverse complement strand
TAATAAGAATGTAGTGACTGCTAACACTCAGTATACCGACTTCAGTTGTCATTGGCTTGTGAGGAATCAAGCTGCCTTCAATCACTGTGCCCTACTCGCTTGTCAGGGATAACTTAACATTAAAATCCTTGAGTGTAGCAGTCACTACATTCTTATTAGATACTGAAGTCGTTACACCGAGTGTAGCAGTCACTACATTCTTATTAGATGTTTGTAGTTCTGTAACTAACAAATACGTTACAGGTAGTTCGTAGTTCTGTAACCAACAAATACGTTACAGGTATTTTGTAGTTCTGTAACTAACAAATACGTTACATGTAGTTTGTAGTTCTGTAACTGGCCTTATCTTAACAGAAATGATGCAATATTTGATAAAATCTGACCTTATAATAAAAGAAGCCTCGAAAATGTATAAGGTACTCCAAATTGGTGTGTCAGGACAGGTTGGAGAATTTACTGTTGTGACTATAACCCAGTATCTTGCTACATTTAATGAATTGGAACACCGACAACGTATTCTACTAAAGATATGTGATTCTAGTAATTAAACTTGTTCAATACGTAGTAAATAAAGTAGAAAATGTATAAACTCTTTATGTCGAGAATTATAGAAGTTCACAATCGCTTGTCATTTATTAAACCATTTGTTAGTTACAGAATCTACAAACTACCAGTAACGTATTTGTTAGTTACAGATCTACAAACTACCAGTAACGTATTTGTTAGTTACAGATCTACAAACTACCAGTAACGTATTTGTTAGTTACAGATCTACAAACTACCAGTAACGTATTTGTTAGTTACAGAACTACAAACTACCAGTAACGTATTTGTTAGTTACAGAACTACAAACTACCAGTAACGTATTTGTTAGTTACAGAACTACAAACTACATGTAACGTATTTGTTAGTTACAGAACTACATACAACATGTAACGTATTTGTT
>NW_013690402.1:0-946 GCF_000517525.1 Limulus polyphemus | reverse complement strand
GTGCATGACATAAGTAGATATACTTAAACAGTGCATGACATAAGTAGATATAATTAAACAGTGCACGAGGTAAGTAGATATAATTAAAATTGTGCATGACATAAGTAGATATAATTAAACAGTGCATGACGTAAGTAGATATAATTAAACAGTGCATGAGGTAAGTAGATATAATTAAACAGTGCACGAGGTAAGTAGATATAATTAAACAGTGCATGAGGGAAGTAGGTATAATTAGATAGTAGAAGGGTTAAATATGGTTATAAGTGTATTCAGCAAATCTAATTGAGCTAATACTTACCACATAGGTAATAAACACACCTCGGCCATTACTGGAAAACAAGGATAATTAAGTTATGTAACATTGAAATATGTCATAGAATTGTTGATACCTATATCACATCATAATAGTATTTTTGAAAAGCTTGGTCATAAAAAGTAATGCGTTACTGTAACGCACTGCTAAGAAGGGTCACACACACACTTCTCTAACGAACATTATAACAGATCATCTGTTGGTGTTCACTTTCAATCTTGAACGTAAGATGAAATCTTATGTTACATGAGAGCAAATTTACACCTTCTGAAGGACTGTAATGTTTACTCAGCAATGACTCAAAAAATACATTACAACTAAAGAAGTTAAGTTTCATTCTAGGATATATTACCTTTAATGTAAGTAAACATTTAAATAACTTAAAGATTAGAATCACATAAGCTACTGTTTATACAATCTATACATTAGACAAACAATGCTTAAGGTAAGCTGCTGTTAAATAATCTAGACATTGAATTAGTAACCTATTAGATATGTTAGTATTCAATTAATCTGGAAATTGAATTAGTGATATATTAGATATGTTAGTATTCAATTAATCTGGAAATTGAATTAGTGATATATTAGATAAGTTAGTGTTCAAATAATCTAGACATTGAATTAGTGATC
>NW_013690401.1:0-946 GCF_000517525.1 Limulus polyphemus | reverse complement strand
TTATTATACATGTGCTAATTAGGTAAACCACATACTACCGACCAACACACGCGGGTTTATGCGACTAGTACTATTACTATACATGTGCTAATAGGTATAACACAAACTACCGACCAACATACGCAGGTTTATGAGACTAGTTCTATTATTATACATGTGCTAATTAGGTAAATCCTACTACGTGCTAATGAAATATATTCAAATAAAAAGTACTGTAAATCGATGTTTCTGATTATCTGCACACGGAAGGAATTAAATAAATGCTTTCGCAGACTGGTATATGCATAAAATGATCATTAGCTTTAAACTTCAAACCATCTTGTAGAATAAAAGTATGAGGTTTTATTTGTGAAATGAATTTAATACTATAGACAAAAAGCTACATGGGTAAATCTTGCGAGTATTTGTTTGTTTGAAGTTAAGCACAAAGCCACACAATAGGCCATCTGTGCTCTGCCCGCAAAGAGTATCGAAACCCGGATTTTAGTGTTGTAAGTCCGCAGACATATCGCCCGAAGTACCACTGGGAGGGTGGCATCTTAGTAGTAAGTGAGAGATGACAGCTTTGGGTTATAGTATAATTAATCACAGATTTGGGCTATTGTAGAATTATTGTAGTATAAGATTTGTATTAGCATTTATTTTATTTTATTTTTTTGTCATTATAAATATAACATTAAACGTGAAACTGTACGTTTACTTAATTACCAAACAACCTATCGTTTGCTTGTTGTTTTTTTTTGGGGGGGACAACTTGGTTGTAGTCGAAGTAATTAATTTTTATCTTTCTCTCCAGTTTACAGTAAACGGTGTGTTAAAAAATATCGATCTATTTTGTTATTCAGCACAAAGGGCTAACTGTGCTCTGCCCACCACAGATATCGAAACCCGGTTTCTATCGCTGTAAGTCCGCAGACATACCGGTGTGCTACTGGAGGGCATATTG
>NW_013690400.1:0-946 GCF_000517525.1 Limulus polyphemus | reverse complement strand
GATATTGACAGGATTTGTTTGACAGTTTTTTATCTAATTAACTTGATAGTGATACTGGCAGAAGGTTTTGTCAGCTGTATACGCCACTGACTTGATATTGACAGAATTTGTTTGACAGTTTTTTATCTAATTAACTTGATAGTGATACTGGCAGAAGGTTTTGTCAGCTGTATACGCCACTGACTTGATATTGACAGAATTTGTTTGACAGTTTTTTATCTAATTAACTTGATAGTGATAATGACAGAAGATTTTGACAATTGTATACGCCATTGACGTGATACCGACAGGAGATGTTGACAGTTGTTTACGCAATTGCTATTGATAAGGAATGAGTAACATTCTTGGAGATGTATGCCAGTCGACGTGCTTCTAAACAAAATACAGCTGTGTCCATTGTTATTCTGTCTTTATTTTTGCACAACTTCATTCTTCAGTAATTTCTGCTAAAGTAACCATCCTTCAAGGTCTTTATTAATTACCGAATGTTTCTACAGAACGAACCACCTTTGTGTTTTATAAACGCACAGAAATTGCACATGCACCTCTTACTTCAGAAACCATAAAGACGGTTACAATACCAAACACAACTATAGTAGAACATTTATGTTGACCAGTCTATGTGTTTAATCTGAACCATTTCCCAGAAATCAGGATTATCATAAAAAGGGAAACATACTTACAGTAGAGCTCTGAAGCTGACCAGACTGAGTCAATCTGAACCATTTCCCAGAAATCAGGATTATCATAAAAAGGGAAAACATACTTACATTAGAGCTCTGAAGCTGACCAGACTGAGTATTCAATCAAAGTATCTTCTCAGAAATCAGAATTATCATAAAAAAGGAAAACATACTTACAGTAGAGCTCTGAAGCTGACCAACCTTCTGTTCTATAATCTTATTGAAAACAAAAATTAATTTTCAACACTGAAAACCCTCCGTAA
>NW_013690399.1:0-946 GCF_000517525.1 Limulus polyphemus | reverse complement strand
ACTACTTTATTTACATTACATCCTAGCTTAATCTACCAGTACCAGTAGAAACCTTACTTAATCTACCATTACCAATACAACCTAGCTTAATCTACCAGTACCTGCATAACCTTACTTAACGTACCAGTACCACTACAACTTTACGTAATCTATTAGTACCAGTACAACCTTAATTAACCTACCAATACCGGTACAACCTATTTTAACTTACCAGTACCAGTAGAAACCTTACTTAACCTATCAGTATCAGTACAACTTTGCCTTAGACACACAAATTAGATCATGAATAACAAAACGTTAAAACAAAACTTACAGATGTCAGTACATACGAGTTGCTATTCGCTTCAAACACCTACGTGCCAGTTTTATTGCCAAACAGTTACAGTTCTGACATCGTCACATAAACTCAACTTTATGCGGTTGAATTGACAGGAGTTTGAAACAATGACGTTCTTATCTCAGTTTGAGATCCGTGCAAAGTTTCAAAGGGCAGCGTCATGACTCTGTAGTTGTTAACACAAAGAAAAATGTATAAAACGTAGAAACACTGACGATCAATCGTCTTGTTTCATTTGTATTGGTAATGGTAGGTTAAGCTAGGTTGTATTAGTAATGGTAGATTAAGTAAGGTTATGCAGGTACTGGTAGATTAAGCTAGGTTGTATTGGTAATGGTAGATTAAGTAAGGTTTCTACTGGTACTGGTAGATTAAGCTAGGTTGTATTGGTAATGGTAGATTAAGTAAGGTTTCTACTGGTACTGGTAGATTAAGTAAGGTTTCTACTGGTAGTGGTAGGTTAAGCTAGGTTGTATTGGTAATGGTAGAGTAAGTAAGGTTTCTACTGGTACTGATAGATTAAGTAAGGTTATGCAGGTACTGGTAGATGAAGCTAGGTTGTACTGGTACTGGTAGATTAAGCTAGGTTGTATTGGTAATGGTAGGTTA
>NW_013690398.1:0-946 GCF_000517525.1 Limulus polyphemus | reverse complement strand
GTAAAATAGATCAAACTGTTAAAATTTAACGGTACCGTTATGTAAGATAGACCAAACTGTTAAAACTAACTATACCGTGATGTAAGATAGACCAAACTGTTAAAACTAACTATACCGTGATGTAACACAGACCAAACTTAAAAATTAACTGTACCGTGATGTAAGATAGACCAAACTTAAAATTTAACGGTACCGTGATCTAAGATACACCAAACTGTTAAAGACTAACTGTAGCCTGATGTAACACAGACCAAACTGTTAAAAATTAACTGTACCGTGATGTAAGATAGACCAAACTGTTAAAAATTAACTGTACCGTGAAGTAAGATAGACCAAACTGTTAAAAAATAACTATACCGTGATGTAAGATAGACCAAGCTGTTAAAAATTAACTGTACCGTGATGTAAGATAGACCAAGCTTTTAAGAATTAACTGTTCATTGATGTAAAATAAACCAAACTGTTAAAAAATAACTATACCGTGATGTAAAATAAACCAAACTGTTAAAAAATAACTATACCGTGATGTAAGATAAACCAAACTGTTAAAAACTAACTACTGTACTTTGTTGTTCTATACTACTGTACTATGTTGTTCTATACTATTGTACTATGTTGTTCTATACTACTGTACTTTGTTGTTCTATGGTACTGTACTCTGATGTTCTATACTACTGTACTATGTTGTTCTATGGTACTGTACTATGTTGTTCTATACTACTGTACTATGATGTTCTATACTACTGTACTTTGTTGTTCTATACTACTGTACTATGTTGTTCTATACTACTGTACTATGTTGTTTTATACTACTGTACTTTGTTGTTCTATACTACTGTACTTTGTTGTTCTATACTACTGTACTTTGTTGTTCTATACTACTGTACTATGTTGTTCTATGGTACTGTACTATGTTGTTCTGTGGTACTGAAGTACCAAAGTACAG
>NW_013690397.1:0-946 GCF_000517525.1 Limulus polyphemus | reverse complement strand
GTACTAGATCGTATGCTGTTTTACCACAAGCTAACTATCTTAGGTTTACCTCCAAAGTGTGCAAATAAAGCGACAGTAAATGACCGGGGGGGGGGGAGTCTACCTAAAAGAGCCACCTGAGGAAGTTAAAGGATGCTGCCTAGCAGGAGGGTATCCTTTGAGACCAGGAAGTCACGTGACGTTATAGTTCTACAAAGTGGCACCAAAAGGCAGAAAGTTCGAAAGTGCGCTACTAGAGGCGGATAGCTCCAGTGCGTGTTACTATAGGTGTGATAGTTTCAAAATGCCTTGCTACGGGACAGATAGTTCCAAAGTTCGTTTTTAGGATGGGCGATGAGATAATCTATGAGGGCACAAGTTTCGTCACATGCTGGTCTAATCCTGTCTGAACACGAACGTCAAGTTATGCCATTTATATAAAGCGCCACCAATGTCAACGTGTCTCAACAGTGATTACGTCATAACGAACTTTGTTTTCGAAAAATTCTCAGACCCAAAAGGGTTATGCTCTCTGCTATGATGACTTCACTAGTTTTATCAATATACAATTTACTACAGTTACAAGCATGTACCACGTGACATGATAATGAGAGACTCGATTACTTGTTGTAGTTCAGATTTCTCCAAGATGGTCTTGTAGTTTCTATAACAGAAGATTTCTCCAAGATGGTCTTGTAGTTTCTATAACAGAAGATTTCTCCAAGATGGTCTTGTAGTTTCTATAACAGTTTGTAGTTTCTTGTGAATTGTAAAGATTTCGTCTGTCCATTCAGACATGTAGCCTTCCTTAAACTGACGCTTCACTTTACTAATATGTACTTGATCCCTAATTTGAACTGAAAGTTTACTTTGATGGGGGATTTAATACTGCGATGAGACAATTGGTTATAGACCTTGACCAGATTCTTTAATACTTGTAAGTTCCGTGGTATAAAGTAGCGCCACA
>NW_013690396.1:0-946 GCF_000517525.1 Limulus polyphemus | reverse complement strand
AAACCCCTGCTGTCTTCCTTCGTTTTATCTTCTACATCTACGATAAGCTATTATTACAGACAATCTCTGCCGCTTCTGCAGACATAAAATAGGTCATTTGTGGTTCTGGATAAATAAGGGTAACAAACAGATTTTTCAACAGTCAAGTCAGTGTAAACTTCTGACATAGTGAGTTTATATAACTCAAAGGTTTAGTTTTAGTTAAGTAATTAGGCCTATCTGATATTGTTAATTGTTAGCCAACTCACCAGTGGTTGTTGTCTGACAAGTATTATGTTGTTTTTCTGTAACCTTGGTCAAAGTTCCTTCATCTACAAATAGTAATTATTTGTTAACTTTGTTTACTGTAAGATAGTAGAATTTTGGCAAACGTTTAGCAAGTGCAGAAGGAATGTTGAGTGGATTTTGAAATTTGTAGATTAACTTACCAGTTAGATGGGGATGTAGCTGTCACGGAAATACTTTTTGTACCCAGTATCTTAAGAACATCTAAGCGTAAGACGTTTGTTAGAGTCTGGTTGTGCATGTGTACTGAATAAACTTGAAGAAGTTTACACATTTGAATTCGGTTGTTTCTGTAACATAATAATTTGGAGAGATTGTGCAAAATAACTAGTGCGTTGATCCAGTATCTAATTTTATTTTTCATGCCCTAGATATATGAATCTCTAGCTGTATCAGTTACCTTTAATTAAATATCATTTAACTTCTCCGTTTATATTATTTTCTGATTAAAATTAACAGGAGTGTTAGGAACAAAAATTACTGAAGGATTTTTCTTGGTCTAATTTATAATTTTTTTTTAATGTTTTTGCTTGTGATGATTCTTGCACAAAAAAGCTATTGATGCTGAATTAAAAATAATTAATATTTATTAACCCAGACCTACCAGGTTTACCATCATTAGGGCTGGGTAATGAACTCGATTAATTGATAGAATTGATTA
>NW_013690395.1:0-946 GCF_000517525.1 Limulus polyphemus | reverse complement strand
TCTAATATAACAATGTAAAATTATACCATTTGTACAAAAGGTAGCATTTTAAAGTGAAAATGTCTGCAGTTATAGCTCCCAAAAGCATTGGGATATTCCTTCTATCAGACATAATCAAAACAACAGATGTAGAGCTAGTCAGCAGGTAACCGAAAAAAAGGGATTAAGATCTGAATGCTAAAACCCACAACATCCCAGATCCCACTATCACTCATCGTCTATATCCAGTTGTGGGTAAGATAATTATCCCTAAAAAACCCATTAAATAGAAATAAGATATTATAGGTTAAACTAATTTCTTTCACATACTGGTAACAAATCAAACATATTTCCCTTCATTAATCAAATTCTCAAACCTCTTGTTAACAGTCCAAACACAGTACCAGCCATTGGTATAAATACAGCACAAACGCACTATCTAAATGTAGGAATATGGTACAAATATTATACACAGCCATGATACAATAAAACAGTATCTGTGAGTGCATATATAAAATACTTGCCCAGTACCTAAAGGTATAAATGCAAAATAAACATATTATCTACAGGTACAGAAATAATACATACAGATACAGATACATGTGCAGATACAGATAAATTAGATACTTTAAAGTGCAAAGACTTTACATAGTGTGCATGTACTGATGTAGACATAGTAGCAGCAAAGAATATGTATATGGTATAAACACTTACAGTTCAGACTCAGTACCAAAATAGTGTCTGTATAGATATAATACCAACAAAATGTATACAGATATGTATATAGCGCAAAGGCAATGCTTATCAAACAAATATCACACTTCCAACAAGTTCAGATCACTGCCAATATAATATCAACAGTTGCATGTGCAATAGTAGTACAATACATAGTGTATAGATCGACAAAGTACCAGCACAGTACCTGCAATGTAAATACAGCACAAGATGCCTAGATGTACATATATAG
>NW_013690394.1:1369-1907 GCF_000517525.1 Limulus polyphemus | reverse complement strand
GTCAATAAGAAGACACAAGATTTAACGATACTGTGCACTGTCAATAAGAAGACACAAGATTTAATTGATAATGTGTACTGTCAATAAGAAGACACAAGATTTAACTATACTGTGTACTGTCAATAAGAAGACACACGATTAAGCAATACTGTGTACTATCTATAAAAAGACCTAAAGATTTAACGATACTGTGTACTATCTATAAAAAGACCCAAGATTTAACGATATTAAGTACTGTCAATAAGAAGACACAAGATTTAACGATACTGTGCACTGTCAATAAGAAGACACAAGATTTAACTATACTGTGTACTGTCAATAAGAAGACACAAGATTTAACGATACTGTGTACTGTCAATAAGAAGACACATAATTTAACTATACTGTGTACTTTCAATAAGAAGACACAAGATTTAACAATATTGTGTACTGTCAATAAGAAGACACAAGATTTAACGATACTGTGTACTGTCAATAAGAAGACACAAGATTTAACGATACTGTGTACTGTCAATAAGGAAGACACAAGATTTAACGA
>NW_013690394.1:0-409 GCF_000517525.1 Limulus polyphemus | reverse complement strand
GTCAATAAGAAGACACAAGATTTAACTATACTGTGTACTGTCAATAAAAAGACACGAGATTTAACTATACTGTGTACTCTCAATAAGAAGACACACGATTTAGCAATACTGTGTACTATCTATATAAAAGACCCAAGATTTAACGATACTGTGTACTATACTATAAAAAGACCCAAGATTTAACGATACTAAGTACTGTCAATAAGAAGACACAAGATTTAACGATACTGTGCACTGTCAATAAGAAGACACAAGATTTAACTATACTGTGTACTGTCAATAAGAAGACACAAGATTTAACGATACTGTGTACTGTCAATAAGAAGACTCAAGATTTAACGATACTGTGTACTTTCAATAAGAAGACACAAGATTTAACGATACTGTGTACTGTCAATAAGAAGACACA
>NW_013690393.1:0-947 GCF_000517525.1 Limulus polyphemus | reverse complement strand
GTTTCAGATCAAAAACTAAAGGTGAAAAAGCATTTAGGGCAGAATGAAAGCATGAAACTCGATCTTGCTCCAGATCACTCTCACCTGCTGAAATACTAGCTAGGTCTACAAATATTTTCAGTTCTTGCATACCTATAAAAAAACTTTTCTATAAGTAACTGTTATGACATATAAATCTGATATGATGCTAGTAACAAAGTTATAAAGAATGACCAGTTTAATATTAAAATATTAACAATGAAGCCATTTTAATAGGACAGCATATAGCAAAAATTTAAAACAAGTCCTAACATTAACATGACAGTATATATATTCTTAAAAACATTAAGCACTTTATGTTTGACATTATATTCTGTACTTAAATAAGAAAAGCAAGCAATAAGAAAAAGGTAATAGCAATTACTTCTATACCCGACTGTACAGTATGTGCTCAGACATGAAACAGTTGACACTACTTTCTTGGCAGAAATGTAAGAAATTTGAAACAATTAAACAATTAAGTAAACTAAATTATATAACCTAATATTTCCTAAGCTACTTTTTACCGCACACAGAGATGTGTTAATATACAGATTTTAATAAAATTCTAAGAAAATTTAATATCTATAAACTAAGAATGAAATAAAATAAAAATAATTGTATTACACAAACAATAATATATTTCAACATTAAAAAATAGTTAAGAAATATGAACATTTATAAAACAATCAGTAGTAAACCATTACCAACATGTAACATTTCTATCAATAAAATATCATAGTCAAATACTGTATACTGAGCTTTTACCTTTACTTGAATTCAGGTATCAAGTCTATTTCATCATTCAAACTTATCACCTTTTATTCACAAATTCTAACATTATAATAAAAGAAGCTACCAAGAAGTTTTTAACAAGACTAGCTCACTGCTCAAACAAGTTTATTTTAATCACATACCTTTAATGTGTT
>NW_013690392.1:0-947 GCF_000517525.1 Limulus polyphemus | reverse complement strand
ATACTTGAGTTTAATATTACTGCAGTTGAGTTATATATTCATGACTGTTGGTACGCAGTTTGTTTAACCTTACGTTAGTTAATATTACTGCAGTTGAGTTATATATTCATTACTGTTGGTACGCAGTTTGTTTAAACTTACGTTAGTTAATATTACTGCAGTTGAGTTATATATTCATGACTGTTGGTACGCAGTTTGTTTAAACTTACGTTAGTTAATATTACTGCAGTTGAGTTATATATTCATGACTGTTGGTACGCAGTTTGTTTAAACTTACGTTAGTTAATATTACTGCAGTTGAGTTATATATTCATGACTGTTGGTACGCAGTTTGTTTACACTTACGTTAGTTATAAAGTAGTTGTAGATTTACCTCGACTGAAACACGAAGAAGAAAGATGAACAGTTTGGTGGGTTGGTCACTTTTTGATTTGGTATCTTAGCGATAGTTTCTTGCTATAGATAGATTGATTTTTGGGCTTGTTGGGTAGAGAAACAAATGAACGTGAGTGACAATCATTTTTTAAAGTAAAAACTCTCTGTCATTGTTAATGTTTTTAATGTGCGTGTTTGTTATTATGCCTATTGAGAACTTTGACCATCCCTACATACAGAGTCTACCGACTCTATGATAGGACGTGCAAGTGTAGGAACGAAACAGTTGTACTGGAGAGAAAGGTATCAATGGAAGTTTGACACCTACAGCAGTAGGGACACATCGTCTATCAGGATAATCTTAACTCAAAGATTCTCTAAGGTATGAGATTTGCTTTATTGAATTGCATTGTTCATTATGAAAGTTTCATTCAACCCCAGCTCCACTTAGCGCAGATAATGTTATGATAGTGTTAGAAATATCAAGTTCATTTTGATCAGAACAAGCTACCTACTTGGATCAAAAGTAACTAATACCAACTGTTGATTAGAGCAAGCTACCTACTTGGATC
>NW_013690391.1:0-947 GCF_000517525.1 Limulus polyphemus | reverse complement strand
AAGCAGGTACTTATCATTTTTACTTCAGATATTAGACCTACGCAACAACGTACCATACAGGTAATGTTTTTACTTCAGATATCAGACCCACACAACAACGTACCAAACAGGTAATGTTTTTACTTCAGATATCAGACCCACACAACAACGTACCAAACAATTAATGCCCAACCAGTTAGTTATCCTTGACATAAAGTATTATGTACACAACAATTAATGCCCAACCAGTTAGTTATCCTTGACATAAAGTATTATGTACACAACAATTAATGCCCAAACAGTTAGTTATCCTTGACATAAAGTATTATGTACACAACAATTAATGCCCAACCAGTTAGTTATCCTTGACATAAAGTATTATGTACACAACAATTAATGCCCAAACAGTTAGTTATCCTTGAAGTATGGGCAGACCTTTGTTCCTCTCGGTAAGAATCCTGAAACAGATATTGTAAACACATATTAATGTTTAATTTGGTCGTTAGTAGTTTAACAACCGGTGAGATACAAATATTGCATCATACTGAGTAAGGTTTTGTTTTTTTCTTGTTACGATAATCATTGTAAAGAACTTACCACCAAATAGACGAATCACTCATTTACTAAGTATAACACACTGATGACCCCAGAAATAAACGTTTATATTGTTGTTGTTGTTGTTTTTCTCATACGTTATTAGGGGCCCTTCAACTAACAAACCCATACATCTACAAGTAATTTAGTGTGTTAAGAGTTTTAGGGAAAAAATATTTAACCACTGCCTCATTTATAGATAAACAACTCTCCCAGTGGCATGCATATTTTTAGACGCCCTCCCCAAAAATAGGAAACGTGTTTTAGTATTTTATTACTTATCTAAAACTTGAAACTAGTATACTTTGTGAAGTTTGGAAGGAAAAATTTTAAACTCACGTGATTATCATCACACGTTTAAAGCTAAAACAAAC
>NW_013690390.1:0-947 GCF_000517525.1 Limulus polyphemus | reverse complement strand
TATATATATATATAACGGTTAGAGCAAAATCTACTATACAGTCAGTCTTGTACGGTTGGTACTAAATAAAATACCACGAAGACAATTAATACCAATTTAATTATTGTTTTGTTCGGAGTAATAGCCAGAAAATAACCATGTACTAAATGAAACATCTGCATAACCACAACTGCTATACTTTAAATGAACTAAATTTGTTCATCTGCCTATCTCGTGTCACAAATTGTTTTGAGAAACTGAATAAATCGATTTCGAAAAAAACATTGTTAGAGAGCTCGGTGGACCTCATAAAGATTAAACGTAAATAGACAAGCAATCGGACAAACGAGCTGCTTGTGGTATTCAAGCTATTTCATACAGAGTAATGATGGCTAAGTTGTCGAACGCAGCGCCTCTGGGTTTCTATGTGATTGAACCGTTGAAACGGGCGCTTGGAAACCGTCGTCCCCGTACTCTATATGGATATGGAGCGCAAGCACTGGGGACTAGTGTGCTTTCGACATGACGGCCTTATGGGGGAGGTTATGGCAAATCCGCGTTGCTGGAATATGGTCAAGTTGCACGGTCGTCAGATAGAGTACGACTGGACTTGATGAAATAACGTACTTACTTCTCTGTAGTAGTAAGTGCTCCTGTATGGACTTGAAGTATATTAAGAACTATTCTTATGTACACACAGAGTTAATTGCAGTATCCTTGTGATCATGAGATTCAAATCCTAACAGCTGAAAGTACAGGATAGATTTACCTCGAAACATTGAGTGGAGGTGAGCGTCTACGCTTAACTTCGTACAAGCCTCGTCTAGGTGTTGGTGCTTCTCACAAAAAGCTGGAAAAAATGTGAAAAATACATTGTGAATATCACTGTAAATTCTAGCACTGTGAATATTATTAGAAAAGTTACTTTGTGAACACTATTGTAAAGTTTAGCATTGTAAACACCATTG
>NW_013690389.1:0-947 GCF_000517525.1 Limulus polyphemus | reverse complement strand
CCCGTACATTAATCAAACACTCCATTAGGTAATTAACCACCCCGTACATTAATCAACAGTCCATTAGGTAATTAACCACCATGTACATTAATCAAACAGTCCATTAGGTAATTAACCACCCCGTACCTTAATCAGACAGTCCATTAGGTAATTAACCACCTCGTACATTAATCAAACAGTCCATTAGGTAACTAACCACCATGTACACTAATCAGACAGTCCATTAGGTAATTAACCACCCCGTACCTTAATCAGACAGTCCATTAGGTAATTAACCACCTCGTACATTAATCAAACAGTCCATTAGGTAATTAACCACCCCGTACATTAATCAGACAGTCCATTAGGTAATTAACCACCCCGTACATTAATCAGACAGTCCATTAGGTAATTAACCACCCCGTACATTAATCAGACAGTCCATTAGGTAATTAACCACCCTGTACATTAATCAGACAGTCCATTAGGTAATTAATCACCCCCGTACCTTAATCAGACAGTCCATTAGGTAATTAACCACCTCGTACATTAATCAGACAGTCCATTAGGTAATTAACCACCCCGTAAATTAATCAAACAGTCCATTAGGTAATTAACCACCCCGTACATTAATCAGACAGTCCATTAGGTAATTAACCACCCCGTACATTAATCAGACAGTCCATTAGGTAATTAACCACCTCGTACATTAATCAGACAGTCCATTAGGTAATTAACCACCCCGTACATTAATCAGACAGTCCAATTTTAATACAGACAAAGATCAATGATTTTGCCCAGAATTACGTGTCCTTTAGTAAGCCTAGAATTATGTCCTTGAGTAAATATTAATATGTAAGACGTGCTTAACCCTATTATTATCATGTGTAATAAGCATATTGATCATTAAGGAACCCTAAGATTTAGGCCTTGTCGTTCCTAATTTTGAGCGGCTGACCACACGGTGG
>NW_013690388.1:0-947 GCF_000517525.1 Limulus polyphemus | reverse complement strand
GGTATCTCAGGTGTTACAAGACTCTGGATATGTTGGTATCTCAGGTGTTACAAGACTCGGAATATGTTGGTATCTCAGGTGTTACAAGACTCGGAATATGTTGTTATCTCAGGTGTTACAAGACCCTGGATATGTTGGTTTCTCAGGTGTTACAAGACTCGGAATATGTTGGTATCTCAGGTGTTACAAGACTCTGGATATGTTGGTATCTCAGGTGTTACAAGACCCTGGATATGTTGGTATCTCAGGTGTTACAAGACCCTGGATATGTTGGTATATCAGGTGTTACAAGACTCTGGATATGTTGGTATCTCAGGTGTTACAAGACTCGGAATATGTTGGTATCTCAGGTGTTACAAGACTCGGTTAGCTGCTTCAAATCTTCTTGAAGTGATTATGTAAAGAGGAGTATTCCGTATTTCCTTTTACAGATAATATGATTCTTCAGACGTGTACCGTTTCTTAGATTCCGATGACATTTAGTTTAAAGTACAATAGTACTAGCCAATAGTTTCACATAGAAGTAGATGTAGTGTTCTCTTCACCATAGGCTGTTCTTCGTGGCTGGAAATATAATAATCTGGTTTTCCTTAAGTAGCATTTATCCAAACAACATTCCAGAGCCCATATGGGGAAACTTCAGAGGGATTAATTACAATATTAATGTTGTCTTTCTTTACTTTTATGTTGAGTATTCTTTAAAGGGGAAGACTCCTGTAGAAACTAGAGGGATTAATTACAGTATTGATGTTGTCTTTCTTTACTTCCATGTTGAGTATACTTTAAGGGGGGAGACTCCAGTAGAAACTAGAGGGATTAATTACAATATTGATGTTCTCTCTCTTTACTTTCATGTTGAGTATACTTTAAGGGGGGGGGGGAGACTCCTGTAGAAACTAGAGGGATTAATTACAATATTGATGTTGTCTTTCTTTACTTTCATGTTG
>NW_013690387.1:0-947 GCF_000517525.1 Limulus polyphemus | reverse complement strand
GTGGCTATATGGGCTAGCATGAGCTACAGTGCACATAAGTATATAGTGGTTATATAGGCTAGCATGAGCTACAGTACACATAAGTATATAGTGGTTATATAGGCTAGCATGAGCTACAGTGCACATAAGTACACTGTAGCTCATGCTAGCCTATATAACCACTATATACTTATGTGCACTGTAGCTCGTGCTAGCCTATATAACCACTATATACTTATGTGTACTGTAGCTCATGCTAGCCTATATAACCACTATATACTTATGTGTACTGTAGCTCGTGCTAGCCTATATAACCACTATAAACTTATGTGTACTGTAGCTCGTGCTAGTCTATATAACCACTATACACATAAGTATATAGTGGTTATATAGGCTAGCACGAGCTACAGTACACATAAGTATATAGTGGTTATGTGTATGAAAAACAAAGTTACGAATTAAACTTACAAACAAATCTAATAGCTTGAACAATGAAGTAATGGCTGTCAACAAACATTTAATTTTAAAGGAATCGGACAAATATTGAGATGATGGCTGAAGTTTGGAAATTAAAGACGCGCGCCATAAAAACAAATTGGTTGTGCGAAAACAGACAATATGGTCAGATATAGTTAGGCTATATCTCGGCAATGGTTCTAAGGATTCGTTTCATTTTTGTTGTGCTAACTGCTAATGTCTTGATGATTACAGTCTCAAATATATAAGGTGTAGCTGTTACAATGAGTGAGTTTCAGAGGGGCCGATTTTGTACACCACCACATCGTGTAAAACGACTTTCAGTAGTGGTCGCATTTTTTTGGGGCGCGCGTGCTTGGCCGCGCGACTCACTACTGTGAGTGTTGATATGGTGTGCAAGAGTGATTTGGCAAGTGGTGGCCACAAACTGCTGACTTCCAGGCCTGAGTCTTTATTTAACTATGGCTTCATCATGTTGATGTGGAAAGATT
>NW_013690386.1:0-947 GCF_000517525.1 Limulus polyphemus | reverse complement strand
TTGTGATAGTTATGGGATGTTATTAGTTTGTTACATGCTATTAGTCTACGTTCTTTGGTGCATTATTTAATTAAATAAAAATTATTTCGTGCACTACTACTACTAGTATAAATAAGTACGATTAAGTGTCATCAGTGATCAGCAAAAAAGAAAAAAAAAAAGGAAGGCCAATGTAAGTATTTTTTGTTTTTCATGTGTATTCTTTATTTATTATTATAAAAGAAACCAAGATGTAAAAATATGAAACTATTTAGGTTAGTTGAGGTTAGATTAGACAAAATAGATATTACTATAATATATAAATGTAAGTTCGTGGGCGGCTCGCGGCCTGTATTCAGTTATATTTTAAGAACTCATGAGCATAGAATCTATAGATCCCAGCCCTGAGAAGGGACCGTACCTAGTTGTCACCTTTCATGTTTAACAGTCAATCTTTGTTTTAATTACCTTAAGTTTTTTTCACTCCTTAACCCAGATCTCGTTCTTTAAGCAGCAACAAAAAAAATTAATTTCAGTTCTAACTTTTTTGAACTTTAATCTTACAATATTTACTGATGTTTGTTTATAGTTCGCGAGCACCCAGGAACAGGATACTTTCGCCACGGCCGTGATAAACTTCACTTCTTCTTCCTTTCTCATGCTTCCTGTTTCCTGTTTTCAGCTCGCAACACTCATGGCTTTTGAGGATGTCTTGAGGTCTTTATCACTTACGTTACATCACACACTCACTAAGTTAGTCAGTCAACAAACCACCAGTTAATAACCTTTACATGCAACTTGTAAAATATTATCAAGTCATTTAACATCTCAGCCGCTAGCTCAATGTCTTGAGGTCTTTATCACTTACGCTACAGCACACACTCACCAAGTTAGTCAATCAACAAACCACCAGTTAATAACCTTTACATGCAACTTGTAAAATATTATCATGTCATTTAACGTCTCAG
>NW_013690385.1:0-947 GCF_000517525.1 Limulus polyphemus | reverse complement strand
GCAATGTAATATCACCTGACAGGGGAAGAAGTATAAATTATTGTGTCTTCTAAATAACTCCTGAAGACGACGTCGAAACATGTACATATAGTGTTTGTTTTGAATTTCGCGCAAACCTACACGACGGCTATATGCGCTAGGTGTCCCTAATTTAGCAGTGAAAGACTAGAAGGAAGGCACACACCGCCAACTCTTGGGCTACTCTTTTTACCAACGAATAGTGGAATTGAGTGTAACGTTATAACGCCCTCACGACTGAAAGGACGAGCATGCTTGGAGGGACGGAGATTCGAATTCGTGACCCTCAGATTGCGAGTCAAGCATCCTAACCACCTGGTCATGCTGGGCCTACATGTAGAGTGTGCTTTTAAAGTAGGCATGACCAGGTGGTTAGGATGCTTGACTCGCAATCTGAGGGTTTTGAGCCTACATGTAGAGTGTGCTTTTAAAGTAGAAATCGTTGACGGCCTCAATAAAGATTTTTAAATAAAAAACATTGATTTTAATTATTTATTAAATTCTAGGTTTTCGTTATTACGTCTATACAGTTATTTGTGTAAAATTGTTTAGTTTCGGGCACTACACTGTTCTACACAATATATAATATACTTTGTTCATTAAGTCTTTATAGTTTTGAGGTCCTACTCCGTTCTAAACAACATGGCTAGCTTTTCTTTATTGGTCTATACAGTTCTTTTGGTGAAGTTCGTTAATTTGAGGAACTGTACGTATCTACACAACGAGTAATCTTGTGCCAAAAAAAGGCATTATCGGGTACTACACGGTTCTACATAATGTATCACAGCTTTGTGTCTTTATGTCTATTTAGCTTTTTTCTGTTAGATCGGTTATTTTGATGTACTACACGGTTCTACATAATGTATCACAGCTTTGTGTCTTTATGTCTATTTAGCTTTTTTCTGTAAGATCGGTTATTTTGACGTACT
>NW_013690384.1:0-947 GCF_000517525.1 Limulus polyphemus | reverse complement strand
GTTCAATAACCACGAATATATTCATCCACTTAGATCACTAACCAGGAATATATACATCGACTTAAATCAGTAACCAGGAATATATACATCGACTTAAATCAGTAACCAGGAATATATACATCGACTTAAATCAGTAACCAGGAATATATATACATCGACTTAGATCAGTAACCAGGAATACATACATCTACTTAGATCAGTAACTAGGAATATATTCATCCACTTAGATCAGTAACCAGGAATATATACATCGACATAGATCAATAACCAGAATATATTCATCCACTTAGATCAGTAACCAGGAATATATATTCATCCACTTAGATCAGTAACCAGGAATATATACATCTACTTAGATCAGTAACCAGGAATATATACATCTACTTAGATCAGTAACCAGGAATATATACATCTACTTAGATCAGTAACTAGGAATATATACATCTACTTAGATCAGTAACCAGGAATACATACATCGACTTAAATCAGTAACTAGGAATATATATACATCGACTTAGATCAGTAACTACGAATATATACATCTACTTAGATCAGTAACCAGGAATATATACATCTACTTAGATCAGTAACCAGGAATATATATACATCTACTTAGATCAGTAACTAGGAATATATTCATCCACTTAGATCAGTAACCAGGAATATATACATCTACTTAGATCAGTAACCAGGAATATATATACATCTTCTATTTAGATCAGTAACCAAGAATATATATACATCTTCTACTTAGATCAGTAACCAGGAATATATACATCGACTTAGATCAGTAACCAGGAATACATACATCTACGTAGATCAGTAACTAGGAATATATTCATCCACTTAGATCAGTAACCAGGAATATATATACATCGACAAAGATCAATAACCAGGAATATATTCATCCACTTAGATCAGTAACCAGGAATATATACATCTACTTA
>NW_013690383.1:0-947 GCF_000517525.1 Limulus polyphemus | reverse complement strand
TAGCTTTGTGCGAAATTCAAAACAAACAAACAAACAATTCATTCAAGTTCCACGGTTCGTACAACCAACGTTCACCGATAGGCCTAACTTTACTGTTTTACTATTTGTCTAATTTTTAATTGTCATCGTCGAAATATTGAACTGAATAACTGTTTATTTGTTTGTAATTAAGCACAAAGCTACACAATGGACTATATCTGTGCTCCGTCCACCACGGGTATCGAAACACGGATTCAGACATGCCACTGGGGGATAAATAACTGTCTAACTTTCTATCTCAATACTCGTTTTTTATACGTGACTCGAAGTTATCCCTAAACTTTGGATAAATTTTTACGAATTAAAACCACACCTATCACCTTACATCAAACCTCCGTTCCCCCCTAAACAACAGTCCCCGGTGGATTAGTGGTAAGATTATGGATTTACAACGCTAAACACCAAGGTTCGATTCTTCATATACCCCATTTTGTAGCTTTGTACAATAAAACAACAATAGTTCAACAAAGATAGAAATTTCTGGAAATGTCTAGATTCAAAAGTTATTCTACAACAATACTTTTAAAACAATCTTGCTCTAATCTACAAATTGAATAGGTTAAAAGCATTTCATTTTACGAGGGCCGAAGTACGCTAAATAGATTTGTGCATATCTGACGTTTGTTTAAAATAGAGAGACAAGAAAATCGTACGGGAATTGCCTTGATAATATTAAACACTTCTTAAACTGAAAATAACACTACGTTAATTACAAACCTGGAATGATGCTCAACATTCTTTAGGCGTGAATTTAGATAATATGGACAGCGATGTTTTTCAAACACTTTACATTTTATAATTCTTTGTGTGTGTGTGTGTGTGTGCATAATTTGTAGTTCTTTCGTGGCCGAAAAAAAAAGAGTTACCTCTTTTTTTTGTATAGTTTGATAGATTCTGGGTTTAGTTTC
>NW_013690382.1:0-947 GCF_000517525.1 Limulus polyphemus | reverse complement strand
TAGAACTTACTACCAACCACAGTACTAATACACTTTAAGAAGGAATGCCTTATTATGACTGGTTCAACTGTTTGTAAAAATATAACATATACTTCATCACTTGAACAGTAGAACTTACTACCAACCACAGTACTAATACACTTTAAGAAGGAATGCCTTATTATGACTGGTTCATCTGTTTGTAAAACATATAATTCATCACTTGAACTGTTTATGTTGAATTAGTAGTTCCAATGAAACTTATCTCTACTGGTGATCAAATCAGTGAACACCATCAAATGTTTATGGCATATATTTAATTAAGATATCTAAACTAATAGTGCTAACATTTTGGTATATTTATCTACTTATAGTTCAAATTAATGCCAATTTCATCATAACGGTTCTATGTAGGATTTGTGTACTTGTTTATTTTTAGCAACATTTTCAGACTGCTATTTTCTGACTAGGGCACAGAAGTGGCAGTTTGCCCTACAGTAATGCTAACCTCTCATTACAGAATGATAAAAAAGCAAAAAATAAATTTATATGTCTTTTAAGTGTATGTTTGGTGACTATAGCTTGATGAAAGATATTAATTGACACAATTCAGTAATATTTAATGCTAACTATTAAATATGTGAAATGTTATTAATTCTCATAGCAAAAACAAATCTTTTGTAACTGTTTTAAAATGTGGTTGTTATCCTTAGTTCTAACTTTTTATGTTTATATATATAATGGTACTTCCAAAATAATGAAGGAGTAAAGTTGCTTGATAATTGGTTATAATTACCGAAATCAAAAACTAAATTATAGCAATGTCAAAAGACTTTCTAAGAATCTAAAAACTGTACAGCTCCAGGCTTTATAAACATTTTGTTCAAAACTCCACAGCTCCAGGTATTATAAACATTTTATTCAAAACTCCACAGCTCCAGGCTTTATAAACATTTTATTCAAAACTT
>NW_013690381.1:0-947 GCF_000517525.1 Limulus polyphemus | reverse complement strand
AATTCGTCCTATTTGTTTGTTCTTTAACTCCTTACATATGGTACTGTAATGTAGTCGCTTATCTGTAAAATCGGGTGAGATAGGAAATGTGTGTGTCCCTCAGTAACAAGAATCGAAAAATACAGCTATGAACGTGGTGTTCATCAAGACTGAGAGATACAGCTGTGAACGTGGTATTCTTCACGATTGAAAGATACAACTGTGAACGTGGTGTTCATCAAGACTGAGAGATACAGCTGTGAACGTAGTTCTCGTTAAGACTGAAAGATACAGCTGTGAACCTGGTGTTCGTTAAGACTGAAAGATACAACTGTGAACGTGGTATTCGTCTAAGCTGAAAGATACAGCTGTGAACGTGGTATTCTTTAAGATTGAAAGATATAACCGTGAACGTGGTATTCATCAAAATTGAAAGATACCGCTGTGAACGTGGTATTCTTCAAGGTTGAAAGATACATCTGTGAACGTGGTATTCGTTAAGACTGAAATATACAACTGTGAACGTGGTATTCATCAAGACTGCAAAATATAGCCGTGAACGTAGTATTCGTTAAGACTGAAAGATACAACTTTGAACGTGGTATTCATCAAGACTGCAAGATATAGCCGTGAACGTGGTATTCTTTAAGACTAAAAAATACAGCTGTGAACGTAGTATTCGTTAAGACTGAAATATACAACTTTGAACGTGGTATTCATCAAGATTAAAAGATACAACTGTGAACGTGGTATTCGTTAAGAATGAAAGATACAGCTGTGAACGTGGTATTCGTTAAGACTGAAATATACAACTGTGAACGTGGTATTCATCAAGATTGAAAGATACAACTGTGAACGTTGTATTCGTTAAGAAGGAAAGATACAACTGTGAACGTTGTATTCATCAAGATTGAAAGATACAACTGTGAACGTTGTATTCGTTAAGACTGACAGATACAGCTGTGAAC
>NW_013690380.1:0-947 GCF_000517525.1 Limulus polyphemus | reverse complement strand
AAAAACTGTAGATATAAAATTTGTTGGTTCAAGAGGTTATGCAAATACAGTATGCAAACCGTACAACAGATAAAAGTATTTTTATTCTTCACATGAACATCACCTCACACTCTGACTTGTCAGTCTGATTCAGACTGATACTGTCAATTCACAAACACATCTTGAGAACAAACAACACTTTTGTAACACATCTGATTTCTTTAAGGAGTGTTAACTATGATTCGTAATATACCATGTGTATCTACACAAAATATAGCACACTTTTAGTAAAATGTACAAATCTGTTGCACACCACCACTGTTAGGTCAGTCCATTAAAACACAACATTCAATATTTTTCTTTAAAAAATATATATGTACCTACTAAGCATCCAAGATAGAATAAAGTATTCGACACTTAAATCAAACACTTTTCTTCATAATTCAGTGTTTCAATATGAATAGTAATAAGGAACTCAGTGCAGGAAAAGAAAGAAAAACGTAAAAACAATTGGATACTCACGAGGATGTAAAACAGAGCATCAGTGAGTACTAGAATAACAAGTGACTTTGCATCTGAAGCTAAAGGCGATTAAAGTTTATTATCTTAAATGAGGCTACACAAAACAACCACAATCTAATTCCATACAAAATAACGCTAAACTTTATTAATTTCTTCAACCCAACACCACCTGGATTGATAATATGTTTCTTTACAATATGTATACAAATATATAATCATCAAATGATATTCTGGAGAACCTCTACTGCATTCAGTTTAAATTTTAGGAAAGTAACCGAGTTCTTGCAATTTACACATGATACTTAATTGTTGTCATAACTTAAGCTATATTACCCAAAGTAATGCACACAAAGGGTTCCACCTGCTGCAAACCCTCTTGAAACTCTTGACCAATAAATCTACTGTATATTAGTAAACCTTGTGTGATGGCTTCTTTATTTTTTGTT
>NW_013690379.1:0-947 GCF_000517525.1 Limulus polyphemus | reverse complement strand
CTGGCAGTTATTAGATCGTGGATCATTGTTTCGTTGATCTCTGACACTTATTAGATTGTGGATCATTGTTTCGTTGATCCATGGCAGTTATTAGATCATGGATCATTGTTTCGTTGATCCATGGCAGTTATTAAATCATGGATCATTGAGATCAACGAAACAATGATCCACGATTTAATAACTGCCAGGGATCAACGAAAGGATCAACGAAACAATGATCCATGATTTAATAACTGCCATGGATCAACGAAACAATGATCCATGATCTAATAACTGCCATGGATCAACGAAACAATGATCCATGATCTAATAACTGCCAGGGATCAACGAAAAAATGATCCACAATCTAATAAGTGTCAGGATCTAATAACTGCCAGGGATCAACGAAACAATGATCCACGATCTAATAACTGCCAGGGATCAACGAAACAATGATCCACGATCTAATAACTGCCAGGGATCAACGAAACAATGATCCACGATCTAATAACTGCCAGGTGGATCATTGTTAAGCAAATCATTGCTCATGTAAAAAAAAAAAAAAAGCAAAAAACGCTAGACTTGTAACTGTTGTGGGAATGTTGTAATTATTATCTTTGAATTGATTTTACTAAAACTCGATTAAAAACAATCCCATACACTGTGATTAAAAGACACGAAAGGACCTAGTTTATAATACGGAACTTAGTGGGTTGGTTTTAGTGTGCCCGGACTATGAATCTGAGGGTACAAGGATTGAGTCCCATCGCTAAAAAAAATCCGTTTTGAATTTCGGGTCTATGGGTGCGTTATAAGAGTAACAACAGGACAAGAGTTGGTGGTGAGTGCTGTTGACCAGCTGTTCTAGTCTATCGGTACGAAAATAGGGATGGCTAAACGCAGCTAGCCTCTGTGTAACTACGCAAAAATAGTAAAAAAAAATTCATGTTTTAACTGATCTGATTTAG
>NW_013690378.1:0-947 GCF_000517525.1 Limulus polyphemus | reverse complement strand
AAAGAGCAGCCCAAGAGTTGGCGGTGGGTGGTGATGACTAGCTGCCTTCCCTCTAGTCTTACACTGCTAAATTAGGGACGGCTAGCACAGATAGCCCTCGTGTAGCTAGCTGTTGAAAGTAAAATTTATATGAAATCTGATTACAGCTTTAAATCATAATAAACAAACGTATGCTCGTCAGTCAATTTTAACTTTGAAGTGTTCATAAAGATGACAAGTTTTAACATCTAGCAAGAGGTCAGTAAACAATATTTTACCTAATTCAACGAAAGCTTAAAATTATTCCACTTATTTATTCAAACACCACAGTTTTGTCAAAACAAAATCATATTATTTTATGATTAAAGTTACTGCTAGTATTTTGTGGAGGTACATATTAAGTTGAAACAGTCACCTTCGTACTTATTAAAATGTATAAAAAATATTTTGACCTTTAAAAGTTCATTGACATAGCTTAAGAATCCCAATGATAATAAAGCCGCAGAATGAAACTTAACGCATGTGCACTGTACACCAAAACCAGAAGGCAAGGTTAGTTAAAAGTAGGAGCCCGGCAAACATTCACAAAGATTCAAATACACGATCTGAAAATTTACAAATGTAAATAAACATAGAGCTATGGTTTCGAAAATATCGTGATGTACTTATACTTATCGAATATAAAAAATTCGAAAGTCATCTTTATTTGTGTTGTTATCTTTGGAAGTTTCATCTGTATAATTATATGTATAAGTAGTACGCAGCACAGTGTGTTTTGTAATAAAAAATGTGACGCTATCATTTTCATTTTCTAGTATAACTGTCACAAACCTGATGTCCTCTTAAGTTTCTAGTATAATCATCACGAACCTGATGTCCTCTTAAGTTTCTAGTGTAACTGTCGCGAACCTGATGTCCTTTTAAGTTTCTAGTAGCCCCCAGTAGCACAGCGGTATGTCTGCGGATTT
>NW_013690377.1:0-947 GCF_000517525.1 Limulus polyphemus | reverse complement strand
CTGTTTATATCTATTTCCCTAGTTCATTATAGGCCTTCTTTCACGCAAATTTCTCGTCTTGCTGTTTATATCTATTTCCCTAGTTCATTATAGGCCTTCTTTCACGCAAATTTCCCGTCTTGCTGTTTATATCTATTTCCCTACATTTAAAACTGATTCTTCTTACTACCCCTGTTTGCTTGTTCACCAGTCCATAAGTCTATCTGTGTGACTATCATCTATTTTTATATATAATCTAATCAAAAACACCTTAGGAGTGAAAAAAAGGTGCGGCCAAAAAACAATTAAGCGTGCGACTCAAAGGAATGAAATCAAAGTTGGTGACAAAATTGGTAGCTACACTTGTAGCATTGATAAGAATTTTACAGGAAATATTCATTCATTAACTAACCAGGCCACGTTTTCGTTCAACTTGCGGCATGATGGTGGGTAAAATGACACTACTTAACTTTAAAACACTGTCGCTACTTGTAACAATTTCCTAACCAGCACTGTAGTGCTGCACCACTTTCCAAGACCAATCTTGTTCATAGTACTTTAAAAAAACTGTAATTTTGTAGAAAAAATCAACATACAGAGACGATTAAAATTCATTGTAATTCACATCCTAATATGGTAAGGTGCTGCCATCTAGTTGTTATGTGTAGTATTACGGCGCTTTTGTCGAAAAATAGGTTTCCAAATTAAAATTAGTAGCAAGTTTATCTTGTCGAATACATTGAGATTCAACAAATCAGTCATTTATAATGCAAATTAATCAGAATTTGATAAACCCACTTATATAACTATTAATGTATGATGAAACTAACAATCTTGTTTTTATTATTTTTTGTGGTTTGTTTTTATTTTTCTAGGTTTGAAAGATTTGTCACATTATTGTTGTACTTTATATTAGATTGTAGAACACAAATCTCCTGGTTGAGATGATATAGGATAATTACATTATA
>NW_013690376.1:0-947 GCF_000517525.1 Limulus polyphemus | reverse complement strand
AGGGGCTCTCAGCCAGACATGTATAAGTACAGGGGCTCTCAGCCAGACATGTATAAGTACAGGGGCTCTCAGCCAGACCAAGTTAAAAATTTATGACATTCCTTAAAAGAAACATGTTTAATATCAATTACTACTCCATTATTAATAACAAAGTTTGTTTTTAAAACAAGAATCTCCTCATTAAAAGTACTTGTGAAGAAAAAGTGAAAACATTACAACACCCATAGTTTGATTAAATGGATGTTATAGAAACGAGTGAATGGAAACAGAATCAGAGTTGCATCTTTCTTGTAAACCTACACATTTTGATACAAGCTCTTTACATATACTATTTACACAAAAGTTTTACAAATTCTGTAAACTTTCACTGTACTTATACATTTCTTCCTCGTGTATCCTACAATGTTACTGTATCGAACCATACCACCTTGATCTCTGCACAAACCATGTTAATATACCACCTTGATCTCATCCTGTACTCAAACTCCTTTTTAACAAGTGACACACAAAACAATGATACAAATCATTTCATTTTTAATTACGCCACCTTGATGTCTGAATGAACCATGTTAATATACCATCTTGATCTCTGAATAAACCATGCTAATATATCACCTTGATCTCTGAGCAAACCACATTAATATACCACCTTGATCTGAGTGAACCATGCTAACATACCACCTTGATCTCTGCACAAACCCTGCTAATATACCACCTTGATCTCTGAGAGAACCATGTTAATATACCATTTTGATCTCTGAATGAACCACGCTAATATATCACCTTGATCTCTGCACAAACCATGCTAATATACCACCTTGATCTCTGAGTGAACCATGCTAATTTTTTTAGCATGGCTCTCTCAGAGATCAAGGTGGTATGTTGGCATGGTTCTCTCATTATGGATCAGACACATATCACACCCCATGTGTAGTTCTGAATCATTA
>NW_013690375.1:0-947 GCF_000517525.1 Limulus polyphemus | reverse complement strand
GTTCCTTCTGACTGGATCAAGAACACAATTATAATGCATTGTTTTAATTCTATACTAATAAATTCTGATTTTCATCTGACAAGCTAACATTTTTTGTGAGCCAGATATGGATTAATAGTAGTTTGCCGGGACTGTGAATGCTAGAGTTCATGGTTCGTGTCTCGTTGCCTTTCATTCTTTGGTTTCTATACCTGGCATTGCCTGGTGATTAGGGCTCTCGACTCCCCATCTGCTAGTCTCGGGTTCATATCTCGTCACTGAGCATGCTCATCCTTTCATCCATAGGGACGTTATTATATGACTGTCAATCTCGCTTTTCGTTGGTGAAAGAGTAGCCCAAGAGATGGTGTTGACTGGTTGTCTTCCCTCTAGTCTACCTCTTCTAAATTAGAGACTACTAACGCTGATATTCCTCGAGTAGTTTTGCGCAAAATTCAACACATTTTGACTTCTTGTGTGACTAAATTGTAAACTAAAATTAGAATCATTATAAAAGTCATCTTTACTGTTAGTCCTAATTTTGTTAGAAAAAAATAGAAATAATCAAACGTTCATTTATTTTTAGACAATATAATTAGGAATTGGGTTGTTAATCTGCTACTATATTCAGGAAAGTTTTGAGAAGGAGCCTGGGTTCAAGCCTTTATCCTTTGTTAGAAATCGTCTCACTGGGACATGTTTCGATTAACTATTTTCAAGAGAGCCGATCGTGATTTGCTGATTCGCTAAGTTGGCTAACTGTGTTATCAGCTATTTAGAAGTAGAGAATATATTTATTTTTCTTGGTTATTCTGTCCTATTGCTCTAATTATGCGATCGGTCTTAGTATTTTTAATCTGAACAGAACCTTATACACACATGCTCTAAACGGCTTGGTCAGAAATCCTTACGGTTCAAGTACAGCTGTGGTGGGAGGTGCTACTAACTGGCTTTGCACGGGTTCCAGT
>NW_013690374.1:0-947 GCF_000517525.1 Limulus polyphemus | reverse complement strand
AGTGTAGCTTTGCGCGAAATTCAAAAACAAACAAACAAACTCACTGTGTAAATAAAGGGCTTGGAACGTCCATGTGCCCATTATTATTATCTATATGTTATATATTCCTGATATAAGAGTTTTTGGACACAATCTAGTTGAAATAAGGGTAAAATTGGCGTTTAAAGAAGTGTTGCCTATAACTTTTAAAATTAAATAAATTAATCACGTATACACAGTAAAACATAATATGAGCAGCAGAGTTACCACTATAAAGCTGTTATAAAGCGAGGAGAGTGTCTCCTACAACCACAAAGGTGAAATTCGTTCTCTTTGAATTTATCTTATTTAATGAAGGCACATATCTGCAAAAAAACAACAACAATTAAGACTTCAGGGAGGAATAGACAGTTTAGGCTACATGGCTTAACATCTAAACTATAGTTTACAGTTTGAACTAATAGTAGAAGTGAACACTTAGGCTATAAGGCTTCACTTCTAAATCATTGTTTACAGTTTGTACGAACAGTAGAAGTGAACACTTCAGGGTACATGGCTTCACATCTAAACCATCGTTTACAATTTGAACTAATAGTAGAAGTGAAGAAATTAAGCTATTAGGCCTCACGTCTAAATCATTGCTTACACTTTGAACTAAAAGTAGAAATAAACACTTTAGGCTATAAGGCTTCACATTTAAACCATTGTTTACAGTTTGAAGAAGTAGTGGAAGTCGGTTGTTCCTTTTACAAGACTAACAACAGAATATTTAAAAATAAATTGGGTAAGTGAATAGATTCCTTTGGAGTTTATATCATGGTCTGTAACGTTTTAACGTGTAGCATTCAAGGCCTTACATTGTAAGATTAGGACATACTACTGTATATATATATGACGGATGGGGATACGAATCCCCTTATTCTAATAAATCTTACAGAAAAGTAAATTTGAAAGATAGTATATATATA
>NW_013690373.1:0-948 GCF_000517525.1 Limulus polyphemus | reverse complement strand
AATGTTTGGGTTAATTCCAGTTTTTCTTATCAAACAATATTGTTTCAAGAATATAGTCTAGAAAATCGAATTCTGGAAACGTTTTATGTGTCATTCCACGTGTTTATATTTAATAGTCCATTTTATTTCCATTTTCTTGTTTCACCACTTTCTCAAAACTAGTTGCAGACCGGGGATGGCGACTTAGATAGGAGACTTACAAGTAGCTATGTTTATAGATAATGTATTTATCAACGAATGAGTGCTCATTTTGAAGATACCCTCCTACTAGACTCATGTAGCAATTTTTAGAGTTATTATATCTCTAAGTTGCTTAATGGATCCAGTTTTGTTGAAGACACTGTGTGGTTATTTCAACAAGAGTAGCTAAGTGTACAAATACTGTATATTTGTGTTGGTGAATAGGTCCTACTGTCAGACACTGTTTAACGTTCCCATTCTGCATCTTGTGTGTAGGTTAGGTTTTATTTTGTTTGCCCTGTGTGTGATAGTGAGGTCACTTACTGTTGTTGTTCAAATCAACTACATATGTTAAACTCTATGTAAACTACACATTTTATATATTTAATAAAATAAGCATTGTTGTTCACTTAGTAGTTTTCTGATATTGTCATTAAAAAGATTTGTAGTGTTGTTTTTTTTATATTTTCAGCTATACAAAATTCATCTGGTCACTGAACTTGTTACCTGAACATCAGGATAAGCTCACATCTCAATGTATAGCTTCACTTAAGGTGATATATAAAAAAAAAAAAAATAGGTTTTTAGAAACAATCTGCCTTCTTCTAATTAATTTTCATTGTAATTTCTTTAAGTTATATATAGTATAGTAATATATAGATCCTAGTTATCACCATGTAACAGTTATATATAGAAATTAGTTATCACAATGTAACAGTAATATATAAATACTAGTTATCACAATGTAACAGTAATATATAGATAGTA
>NW_013690372.1:0-948 GCF_000517525.1 Limulus polyphemus | reverse complement strand
CTCTCTCTCTCTCTCTCTCTTTATATATATATATACATATACTCTCTCTCTATATATATATATATATATATGTATGTACATATACCTTTCTTCCCTCTCTCTCTCTATATATATATATATATACACATATACAGGAGTCACAAATAATAAATAACGGAACTGGATGGTGAATTATTACGCGGTATAAAACATTATCATACAAAACAGAAAATGAAAGTGAACCAAAGTTGTATGTAGCACTAGTTTTTTTCTATGCAAGTTTTTCTGGTGTAGTGTTTATCAACGTAGGGAAGATCGCTTTACACAGGTTATTTCTTCTTGTTTTCGTGTTTAGCTACGTAAGATTGTGTGAAATGTTGCTCCAAATGTTTGCTATTCAGTCTAGTTTATGGTCGTTATTTTTTATCTTCTCAGTTTTTACACAAGTCCATACAGTCTCCAGCACGTTCTGGACACTGTACAAGCCAACCTATGGTCTTTACCGTGTAGAAATTGTATGAAGCACATCATAGGTAACTGACTACACATCAAAACTATTGACACAAATATTACCAGATATGACACAATAGTTAACAAAATCTATCAGCCAACTACCAGACATACACCGGACTAATTACTACTATCAAGTTTTTGTTTGTTGGTATTTAAGCAAAAAAGCTTCACAATGGGCTATCTGTGCTCTGCCCATCGCGGCTGCTGGAATCCGATTTTATTGTTATAAGCCTCCCAGATTTACCACTGAGCGACTGAGGGGAGACTGAGTCTCCTTGATCTTACATTAAGGAGACTCATAAGGTCTGTGCATAGCTCCAGTTTCCTGTGGCCCAAACGAATTAGAATATTTTCTCGTTCCTTCTGGACTGTATCAAAGCTCAGTGCAGGTTAACCCCCAGCTTTGTATCAAAGCTCAGTGCAGGTTAACCCCCAGCTTTGTATCAAAGCTCAGTT
>NW_013690371.1:0-948 GCF_000517525.1 Limulus polyphemus | reverse complement strand
AACAATACATATATATATATATATAGTATGATTTTGTCGTTATTACTAAATTTTAAAAAATACTACTATGCACCCTCTTCACCCAAGACATTAAAAACGAGATAAAGGCAGTTATATTGTATTGGTTAAAAATATCACAAGACGGTGAGATCAAACATAGAATCTGTACTTTCTCCTAAGTTATGAATATCAGTATTGATCTGTTTATTTGCTAATTCAAGAAAAATAAAGAAACGGATAATTAAAAGCAAATTTATTTTCCTGATTTAAAGATATTTAACAACCCTACTTAAAGTAGTCAAAATATTCATCTGTACAATTGCAGGGTTAGCTACTTAAAACTGATCCCTGGTAAACCACTTCTCAGTAACTGATAAGCCGATACTCACCTGTACCAGTGCAGTGTTAGCTACATAGACTTATTCTTGGACCGATCACTCTTCAGTAGCTAATAAGTCGATACTCACCTGTATCAGTGCAGTGTTAGCTACATAGAATTGATCCTTGGCTTGATCGGATGGATCACTCTTCAGTTGCTAAAAAACCTATACTCACCTGTACCAGTGCAGCGTCAGCCACAGAGAACTGATCCCTGGACTCATCACTTTTCTGTAACTGGTAAACCGATACTCACCTCCACCGGTGAAGTGTCAGCTACATAGAACTGATCCTTGGATTGATCATTCTTCACTAACTGACAAGCCGATACTCACGTGTATCAGTGCAGTATTAGCTACATAGAACTGATTCTTGGACTGATTACTCTTCAATAAGTAATAAGCCGATACCCACCTGTATCAGTGCAGTATTAGCTACATAGAACTGATCCTTGGACTGATTACTCTTCAGTACTTGATTAGCCAATACTCATCTGTACCAGTGCAGTGTTAGCTACATAGAACTGATCCTTGGATTGATTACTCTTCAATAAGTAATAAGCCGATACCC
>NW_013690370.1:0-948 GCF_000517525.1 Limulus polyphemus | reverse complement strand
CTAAAAAAAACACACTCTAATGGGTTCATATTTTGATAGTTTTAGTTTATCATTATAATGATAAAATGTTTTTGATTTATTCCGTGTCCCAGCTGGTCTAATGAGCCTTGGATATGTCAAATATATGTGTGGTTGACATATGATTATATATATTCTTCTATGCTTTCACTCATAAGTTCTCAGAAATTATAAGCTCCGTTTAAAGCAAGTTCTTACATTATAATTTATATGATTATAAAACATGCAAGTTTTCCAAACTGTTAATGCTTTTAACAGTCACTTACACAACAAAGAGGGTTGCGTGTCCAGTCGAGGCCTTGCTTTATACTTCACCCACTCAACCAAACACAGTGCCCAGCTGATTTAAGTTTATTTATTACTTAGATTCCCGCCCCTATTCTCATTGTTTGAATTTAAGTTTCAATTTAGTCAACGTTCCCCGAATCAAAATAATGTTGAGTTGCTGCTGAGTGACGTCATAGTACATCAATCAGAATGAATACTGTGGTTCTTGTGTTGAAATGAGACTGTTGCTGCTGAGTGACGTCACAGTACAACAATCAGAATGAATACCGTGGTTCTTGTGTTGAGATTAGACTGTTGCTGATGAATTACGTCATAGAACAACAATCAGAATGAATATCGTGGTTCTTGTGTTGAGATGAGATTATTGCTGACGAATTGCGTCATAGAACAACAATCAGATTGAATACCGTGGTTCTTGTGTTGAAATGAGTCTGTTGCTGCTGAGTGACGTCATAGTACAACAATCAGAATGAATCTATTCTTATGAAATTGTTTATTTGTTTGTCTGTGTTGTCTGAGAATGACTCCATGGTCTTTGGACCAATTTCAACCAAGGGGCACGTCATAGGGTGTTTATTACAAGGCCCTGGACCACAGCCATAACAAAAATATGTTTATACATCTAATGACTCCACAGTCTTA
>NW_013690369.1:0-948 GCF_000517525.1 Limulus polyphemus | reverse complement strand
CCATTTATTTCTATTCAACTTGAAGGGAAAAGTCATGGAGTTGGCCAAGTTTATTCTTTTTTTTTGTTATTTACTCATTATGTGTTCAGCTTATACGTGTTCGTACGTTTCACAAGTAAAACTGTGGGCGAAAAAATAAATAAAACAAAACTTTCAAATCCCCAAATTACGCAGCAGTTATTAGAGATAATTATAAACCTGACGTAAATGAAATCTCTCTTTCTATACTTGAGATTTAAGGTTTTGAAAATTATTTTACAAAAATATTTCCGTATACTAATAGTTGCACTCTGATTGGTGTTTTGAAGCCATCTTTGAAAATAGTATCACGTCACAAAGAATTTGTAAGCTATACAAATTATTCTGGCAAATAAAATTACTTCACAGGTCATAGTTATAGTATTACAGTCTTGTAATCTTGAGCTGAACTATAACGGAGACATTTTTCTCGCGTGGTATTGTCGTAGTCTTTAAATACGCGGGCATTTCCACTTTATGTTACTTCAGACTAGAAATCTCCAATAACTTCGAGCATGCGCGTGACCTAATTAGTTAGCATTCTGGAATCGGGCTAACGGTTCGCGTTCGCTGTCGAAAAGAAAAATCGCGCTCCTGACTTTGGGACTGTGGGAGTCTTTAGTTGCGTGCCGTTTCTGTATGCAAAGCTCAGATTTTATTCGAGGAATTCACACACACACACACACAAACATATTCTACAACATTTATTTTAAAAGTATATGAAATATACATAGCCCGTATATAGGCATCGTGGTCACGTAGCTAACGTCTTCTGGTTTATCAACCTATGCGACTCTCCAAGTTGCTTCACGTTGCTCAGCAACGTGATAGTGCGTGCAGCGAATCTCTCGATCATCCATGAGTTAAAAATAGTTTAAAGCATGAAACTGAAGAATGGAATCGGATGTAAAGGTTGTTGTATTTTAGCAC
>NW_013690368.1:0-948 GCF_000517525.1 Limulus polyphemus | reverse complement strand
CCTTAGATACCAGTAGTCAGTTACCGTCGTTAGATCCTGGTAAATCTTGTGTCCTTCCTTACATACCAGTAGTCAGTTACTGTCGTTAGATCCTGGTAAATCTTATCTTCTTCTTCCTTAGATACCAGTAATCAGTTACTGTCGTTAGATACTGGTAAATCTTGACTTTTTCTTCCATCCACTTTAGTGTGAATCATGCATATTTTGCCTTCAAAGTTGTTCTAGCCGCTGTCGGAAGGTTAAGGCCTCCCCACCTTTAAGGCCCGACAAATCCAAGCTAGTGCCGGAAGAGTTGTTTGCACTTTTGCACTTGAGATTTTACGTATAGGACTGTTCGTATAATTTAATTTTGACACGTGCAAATATTTCCAAAGTTCGCTGGATTTTAAAACGTGGAATTTAACCTACAAACCGATCCAAATGTTCAATCTTCTATTGTGATTTCTGTGTGTAATGTTATTACTATATTTTATTTTTTCACAGTTCTATGAGCGAACGATGTATGTACTTTACTCTATTCCGTGAGGGCATTTTTAAATTCTAGCGCAATCAAAATGCCGTTGTTTAATAGGTTCTGAGCACTTTCTCAGTTACACTGATGTTGTGTTCACTAATAACCATAACAATATTCTTACATACCTATAACAAAAGTCCTACACAATTAATTATAACAGTGCTATAACCCCTGTAATAATGGTTCTACACAATTACAACAGTGCTACAACCCCTATAACAAAAGTCCTACACAATTACAACCCTGCTACAACTCCTATAACAAAAGTCCTACACAATTACAACAGTGCTACAATCCCATATAACAATAGTCCTACACAATTACAGCAGTGCTACAACCCCTATAACAAAAGTCCTACACAATTACAACAGTGCTACAACCCCTATAACAATGGTCCTACATAATTACAACAGTGCTACAACCCCTATAACAAT
>NW_013690367.1:0-948 GCF_000517525.1 Limulus polyphemus | reverse complement strand
CCCCCCCCCTCACAGCATAGAATGCATCTATCCCCACCGTCCTAATAAATAGCCGTTTGCTTCTTTCTCACTTCTAATGGCAAATCCTGGATGTTTGATACTCAATAACAATGGCAGCCTTTGCTTTGCGTGCCTTGCCTCGACGTCATAACCTCTACAATCATATTAATAACCCTCCAATGTTTATTTTAATCGTTAGGCCTGTATGTGTAGATATATCTACATGTAGAGCTGTTCTTGGAAGTTTGTGATTAGGCGGTAGTGAGAAGGTGTTGAGTTTGGTTGGTGAATGTGTTGAGCTGGAAGAAAGTCAATGCTGTTTGATGAATTGGATACTTGTAGAAAATAGACTTTTTCTTCTCATCCTTGAGACAAACCAATGGCTCCTATTGGACTTGTGGTCCTCCAGGGAGGTAGCGATCTATAAACACCATGCCCTGGAAAACAACATGAGTATAAGATGGAAGGAAGAAGTAATAGGCTTAATTTCACCGTAATTTTATAACGTATCCACGGCTTCAATGCGTTAGTATTGCAGTTTATCCCAGACGAGTCTCCAAATTATTAGCAATGTATTACAATTTCGAATAGCCTAAACTGACTTAAATTGTAATTTAGATTTAAAAATTACGATGATTTCTTGTTCTTTATCGTTACCTGCTGTTCTGTCGCTGGAGTTCTCCCTAGTTAGGTGGTCAAACAAATCTACTGGTGGTTCTGTCCTTGGTAATCCTCAATCTTGACAGTTACCAGGGCTCTTTAATAGGTGAACTTTCTGTTGGAAAGTTCTTCTCTGAAATTACTCATCTCGTCTTTGTCTCACCAAAGTACATCAAAAGATAGTATAATGGTTTACCTTTGGCTTGGGCCACCTGTTCTTCTGGATTCTGTAAACTACGTCATTGATTATTGTTTGTTTGTTTGTTTTTTGAATTTCGCGCAAAGCTG
>NW_013690366.1:0-948 GCF_000517525.1 Limulus polyphemus | reverse complement strand
AGAAACGAAAAAAATAATGTCAAAGTGCACACACATACAAATAATACCCAGAAATGACAAGTCACGTGGTCTGTTAATCGTTTATATACTAGCGGTGTATTTCTTGTGGGTTGTAGAATGATCAATAAGAATTTCACATTGCGATTGGTCTGGAGAAATCTATAGCCAGTAGTTGTCAACATTTTAAGCATAACAAAGTGTGACCAATTTTCAATCAAAATGATTCATTTATGTAAAAGTACATATGACATTTTGTAACAAATCTGTACGTGATGGAGAAAAATGGATATCATTTTGGATTCAACATATAGGAATAACTGTAGAACATATAAAAATTTCAAGACAATAAAGACAGGCCTGTATTATCAACTACACACACAGAGTTGATTATCTTCAAAACTAAGTAGCTCCTTAATTCCCTTCTAAAGATCTTTTGAAATGTTACTTAAAATTTAAAATGTCTTAACTCAATAGATGTCCTAACTGGAGACAAAACATTATAAAATTCTGCACTGCAAAAAAATTCCTCTAATCTATATAGACTAAAATATTTAGGTTTGAAATTAATACTTAGAACATACTTATAAAAAAAAAATTACATATTACACTCTTTTCATCTTAACTATAATGAAACTTTGTTTTACTCTCCAGATAGGAAAGAGTGGCTATAAGTTGATAATCTTACTTGTGAACAAACTTTATTTTCTAGATAGGAAAGAGTTGCTACAAGTTAAATTCATAATCTTACCTGTGTACAAACTTCTTACTTTCTAGATAAGAAAGAATAGCTATAACTTGATAATCTTACCTATGTACAAACCTCTTACTTTCTAGATAAGAAAGAATAGCTATAACTTGATAATCTTACCTGTGTACAAACTTCTTACTTTCTAGATAAGAATAGCTATAACTTGATAATCTTACCTGTGTACAAACTTCTTACTTTCT
>NW_013690365.1:0-948 GCF_000517525.1 Limulus polyphemus | reverse complement strand
TTTACTTTAATTCTAAGTATCACTACATCACTAATGTAACAATAGTTAAACTTCCTTTATTCTAAGTATCACTACATCACTAATGTAACAATAGTTAAACTTCCTTTACTTTATTCTAAGTATCACTACACTATTGTTACATTAGTGATTAACCTTCCTTTACTTTATTATTTCTAGGTCACTATGTGGTACTGATCATGCTTGTTTTATTCTAAAGGAGGTGATTCAGTTGTTTTTTTAAATTTACTTTTAGGATTCGGAAATCTACACACATCTTTTGAACCAAATATCTCCTCCAAAAGCTGGAGTTACAACAGAAGCTCTTAATGTAAGTTTTAAGAATCAAAGATGTTATTTGGAATTGTTGTTTTTTAAATTTCTTTTGTTGTGCTAGAGGTGAATGTTTTTGGTCTGCGCTACAAGTATTGTGACATGCGTACAGTTATAACTTACTAAGTTGTCTGTTCTAATTAAGGCTTTATTCCCAGGAGTGATACAAGTTGTGTTTTGACAGAAAAGAACTAAAATAAAAAATTACTTTGCTCGAAGAGACAGATCTGACATAAAAGTTTGAACTAAGGGATTTGTTGAAACTTTATCAAACTTATAACATGTAAATACGTTACACTTTTATCTGTTGAGCTTGTTTGGAAGGTAACTAGTTTAAAGGTTGTTTTCTGTTTTTAAAAACAATATTCTAGGTGCCAAACCTGGTAACGAGAGCAGAAGTCATGTTACAGCAGGCTGATAAGATAAGATGCCGCTGTTTTCTTTCTCCTAATGACGTTGTTGATGGTGTTTACAAATTAAATGTGGCCTTTGTGGCCAATCTGTTCAATAACTATCCAGCATTAGACAAACCAGAAATTCTTATCGAATTAGAGAATCTAGAGGAAACCCGGGAAGAAAAAAGTAATTTTATTTTAACCAGTTTAATGTTATGTTGTT
>NW_013690364.1:0-948 GCF_000517525.1 Limulus polyphemus | reverse complement strand
CTTTGACTCTGCCTTTAGTGAACTTGATTATAAGTGGTTATTTATGGGGCTGTGAAGTCTATAGAAAACATTGATGTGTAAAAAAACAAAACAAAGATATACGAATGTATTATATGTACGTGTAGAAACGCACTGCACCTCCATCTCGTGAAGGATAGTACAATAGGATTGTAACATTACTATATATATATATAACTCGGATAGTATAATAGGATTGTAACATTACTATATATATAACTCGGATAGTATAATAGAATTGTAACATTACTATATATATAACTCGGATAGTATAATAGGATTGTAACATTACTATATATATATATATAACTCGGATAGTACAATAGGATTGTAACATTACTACATATATAACTCGTGTACGTTGTGTGGCTACTATAATTGAAATCCGCGAAGTCCAATTGATGAACTGCATAAGTTAAAGTTTACTAAAACGGTAAAAACAACAACTAATAATAGTTAATCGTGGAACCCCCTGTAATTAATAGAAACTACTGTTGTTTACCTCGGATTAACAGAATAATTAAGGTACGGTGGGCGTAACAAATGGCGAATGGGTAGAGGAGTTTTATTGTTATTGCGAGACTGGGGTTTAAGGCATTTTTTATATACATGTCGTTTGGCGGCTATGGATGTAAAGTTCCCGAATATAAACTTCACTATATGGTGTACTACGTATACACTTGTCAAAGATGAAACTTACACGAAACGTTATTTTGTCCAAAACAGACCGTGGAAATATGAAGCCAACTTCGATATACAGGTTTGGGAGAAAATGATTCTTAGCATTCACTGAAAGTCAAAACAAAAATTGGTTTTCGTATTCACAAGTGAAGATGTAATTATGTATTTGGTCACTGATCAGTAGGGGTTAGACGGCTAGCAAACAATTATGTAGGTAACGTGTTTTACGTTTCTAAATCATTGTAAACA
>NW_013690363.1:0-948 GCF_000517525.1 Limulus polyphemus | reverse complement strand
GGTGAAACTGGTAAGTAGTATTTGTACTAGTGGAGTAGTTATCTACATCAAAATACACCAGTGAACCAGGTGAAACTGGTAAGTAGTATTTATACTAGTGGAGTAGTTATCTACATCAAAATACACCCGTGAACCAAGTGAAACTGGTAGATAGTATTTGTACTAGTGGAGTAGTTATCTACATCAAAATACACCAGTGAACCAGGTGAAACTGGTAGGTAGGTAGTATTTGTACTAGTGGAGTAGTTATATACATCAAAACACACCCGTGAACCAGGTTAAACTGGTAGGTAGTATTTGTACTAGTGGAGTAGTTATCTACATCAAAATACACCAGTGAACCACGTGAAACTGGTAAGTAGTATTTGTACTAGTGGAGTAGTTATCTACATCAAAACACACCAGTGAACCAGGTGATAACTACTCCACTAGTACAAATACTACCTACCAGTTTCACCTGTTTCACGGGTGTATTTTGATGTAGATAACTACTCCACTAGTATAAATACTACCTACCAGTTTATACATCAAAATACACCCGTGAAACAGGTGAAACTGGTAGGTAGGTAGTATTTGTACTAGTGGAGTAGTTATCTACATCAAAATACACCCTTGAACCAGGTGAAACTGGTAGGTAGTATTTGTACTACTGGAGTAGTTATATACATCAAAATACACCCGTGAAACAGGTGAAACTGGTAGGTAGGTAGTATTTGTACTAGTGGAGTAGTTATCTACATCAAAATACACCCGTGAACCAGGTTAAACTGGTAGGTAGTATTTATACTAGTGGAGTAGTTATCTACATCAAAATACACCCGTGAAACAGGTGAAACTGGTAGGTAGGTAGTATTTGTACTGGTGGAGTAGTTATCTACATCAAAATCACCCGTGAACCAGGTTAAACTGGTAGGTAGTATTTATACTAGTGGAGTAGTTATCTACATC
>NW_013690362.1:0-948 GCF_000517525.1 Limulus polyphemus | reverse complement strand
GCATCCCATACATGAGTCTGACATACAACTTTAACGAAACTCTGAACTTCTATAGTGTTATTTATTAAGTCTCTAGCCTTTCGACATTTTAATATTACATTAAAAGCATAGTTTTATTTATGTCCCACTGACGCGTCTCTGCTTAACACTAACTAAATCAATGACCACGTTCAATAGCAGAGTTCATGCGAATGTTATTATGCTTTAGTCTTTAAGATATTGAACTTAAACAATAAAAGTAGCGTTTTCGTCGACAAGGTAAGCATCTTATTATGCAAGTCATTTTATTGCTTTAGATATTCCATGCGGGTTGATTTAGTTATGGATTACTTGGAACTCGTATAAAAGTGAGAAAGGCAACATAAACTTTAAAATCAGCGTGAACTTAACACGAAAAGAAGCTACTCAAAAGCCTTATTTGGTTTACAACTATCAGAGTTTTATTGTATATTCATATCCTTTGTTGTGCTGGCTTCCCTTGTCTTATTTTTTGCCATTTCGTGAATTGTTTCGCACCCTTTTTTCCTTCTTTTTCTACGTTGTGACGTCTACACTTCATTATCAAACAGTACAGTCGGATCGAGTATATTGTAATGTAAAGTTCTTGTATTTAACAAAACGTGTATTTACGTATTGATTAATATATCCTCCAGAGAAGGGAAGTGAAGATGAAACTAATGGTAATCGGCATTTTAAACTGAGGATATACAAAGGTCAAAGGTCGGACCATAAAAGTAGATATGATTACAATTACAGAGTAAACATCATAGTACTATAGTAAGAATCACGGATTCGAATTTACAAACAAACACTGTAGGTAAGGACGCTATGAAATATATGAGCCTAACAACCGTTTACCATTAAACAAGGTGAGAACCGTAATAAATTAGCACATAGAAGGCATGATGAATCAATGACTCTTTTTTTTTAACTCATACGTAGAGGAGC
>NW_013690361.1:0-948 GCF_000517525.1 Limulus polyphemus | reverse complement strand
TGATACAAAGAACTGTACCAGTTTGGTATCAAAATTAAATAGGAATAATTGTAAAAAAAGATAAAATGCACACAACATCTACCTGTGAGAGAGATTATAAAATGTCACATTTGTTTTCAGATTAAACAAAAACATATATAACATTATATGTTCACTCTTGGTGAAGCTAGGTTGTATATCTAAGAACAATTACTTATTCTGGCTTCTTTATTATGTCATTTTGTTGTGATTTCAAGACGTAACCATCTTTAAAACACTAAGTTTTCCCAGAAGTAAATTTTTAAGTGAAAATAGTATTTCAAATATTCTTGCACTTCAAAAAAAAAATCAGCACGTTTAAAATTAGGTTCTCTGTTGCCCTTTTTAATACATTTTCTTACACTCTAAATAAAACTCAACATGTAAATACCTTTCAAACAAATATTGGAGATGACTCAGTTAACTACGCTACTTATCAACCAAAATAAGAAGAACACAAAATTGCTAATATTTCATACTATGTAATTCATAATAAATATCAGTCACTTAAACAATATTGTATAATGGTCAAACATGAATTTCATTTGACTATAAATCAATGTACTAATTTATAAAAATATAAAATAAAATTATAGTAAATATTGTCAATTGTACTTGATCAAACAGAACTACTTTCCAAAAATTATAAATATGAACCGTTATGCTTACCTACATTATATCAACCAAATATGCACATTTCGTGAAGCATGATAAAAAAGTCCATTTAATATAAACTTCAAGTTATTTCCACGACAGACTAAGAAGATAATTTGCATTCATACATATTTATGTGAACATTTTATGTAGCTTAAATAAGCATCTTTAGTGTGATTACCAAAAGTTTACAAGGGTTTAACCTATTCTCAATTCTATTCAAGTTAAAAAAACATGAGACATGATAAAATTATAGGGTGAATTTGTTTTCTGACT
>NW_013690360.1:0-948 GCF_000517525.1 Limulus polyphemus | reverse complement strand
GTGAAGCTGAACTTGTTTTGTTCAAAATGATATTTATATAAAAGTAATCGCAAATGAAATTCCAATTAAAAGAAGGCGTTCCTTCTCTGGAGTGCGTAAACATGGATTGCTAGCACAAAATACTAACTAACTTTTACTTGAAGACGATTCAAAGAAAAGGATTGTTTCAAAACAATTGTAGTATACTTTGTAGTAGTACCTTAATCGTGGAATGCTAGCACAAAATGTTGGTCGACCGCGTGTTCTCTACGTGTTTCTTTGACGAAGTGAAAGGTCACGGACACGAATCAAAACTACGTTGAAACTAAACGAGCCAACTTCTCTACCCATGCAAAAGTCGACTTCCGTGGCTGATATCCCGTGCTGTCCAGTCGGGAAGAAGAAAGAAAACGGCCAGGAAAGTTGTGCCATGCGACACGTGCTTAGAAGGGTTGGCTCAGCACAAAATGGTATTGTTGAACCATGCCGTTGTGTCGTACATCTAATTCTTCTGCAGGTATATATATTTTTACGTACTTTTTTAAAAAAAAATTGATACGGAATAATTAGTTTTAATTACACTGAAATAAATATTACGCACCTCGTTAGGCAGCGCTAACACTTGGTCGTATTTTGTCGTTGTTCTTTCCTCTCATTTTTGTATAGTCTTTATTCAGTAATAAAGTAAAAATAACACAGAAATAAAGCCAATGTTTAATACTGCATAATAAATATTTAAAATAAGACTGTCTCTAGTCTTAAAATACAAAAAAAAAATGTTTTAGTTTACTGTATAAATATGAAATACTGTAAATTTTTACAGTAAATTATTAAATAACACAGACAAGGGAACTGGGGACAGTCAGTCACATTTTAAGTATTTATTGTGTACTGTTAAACGTTGGGTTTAATTTTTTTTATTGAAAACTTACACGGGTGTCGTCCTAATCTTGATAAACTAAAGATGAA
>NW_013690359.1:0-948 GCF_000517525.1 Limulus polyphemus | reverse complement strand
GTGGCACAGCGATGTGGTTGCGAACTTTTAAATTCTAACGCTAAAAACCGGGTTTCGATACCCGTGGTGATCACTGCAAAGATAGCCCATTGTGTAGTTTTGTTCTTAACTATAAATAAACAAACAATAATTTCACAAATAATATATTAACTTTACTTTCTTTGTACTGTTAATATTTTCAAGTGTTTTTATAAACTAACTCTAGCAAATATTTAGGCCTGAAATACTCTTGCGGCTAAAAACACTTGTAGGTAATAAGGAATGAATAAATACATGACAAGATAATCTTAGTGACATGACTTATCGTCTCAAAATCATCACGATATTAGTTGTCACTCACTAAGGATATCCTGATATAGCGCTGAGGTAAGTTTCAATAAATGTTTCTCATTACATGTTAGTAATATCATAGATAAACCGAAAATAAAAGTCGTTTTTGTATCACCCAATAAATATAGTAAGATAACTTCAATTAAACGTATAGAGATTGATGGATGTTACAATGTTAGTTGAATTGTTTACAAGGTAAGGATACACAGTAGGTTGATCGAATATTCGTTTCGGATCTGTTCAATAATATTCTATTTAAAGATAACCTGTTTCGATTCGATATGGTGGGTCCCACACTTTGCTTAATATCCGTATAACCAAATCGTAAATAATTTAAAATGGAGGTTCATTATCTACAGTTTTATTATCAGGACTAACATTCAACTTGTCAATAGCTTCATTATGTACAGTTCTAGTATCAGGACTGACATTCAACTTGTCAGTAGCTTCATTATGTACAGTTCTAGTTTCTGGACTGACATTCAACTTGTCAGTAGCTTCATTATGTACAGTTCTAGTTTCTGGACTGACATTCAACTTGTCAGTAGCTTCATTATGTACAGTTCTAGTTTCGGGACTGACATTCAACTTGTCAGTAGCTTCATTATGTACAGTTCT
>NW_013690358.1:0-948 GCF_000517525.1 Limulus polyphemus | reverse complement strand
TACTGTTTAACTCTACAATCTATCTATCTAGCTATAAGGAAACACCCAAACAAACACAGTATCTAAAGTACTGTTTAACTCTACAATCTACCTAGCTATAAGGAAACACCCAAACAAACACAGTATCTAATGTACTGTTTAACTCTACAATCTATCTAGCTATAAGGAAACACCCAAACAAACATAGTATCTAAAGTACTGTTTAACTCTACAATCTATCTATCTCGCTATAAGGAAACATCCAAACAAACACAGTATCTAAAGTACTGTTTAACTCTACAATCTACCTAGCTATAAGGAAACACCCAAACAAACACAGTATCTAATGTAATATGTAACTGTCTACAATCTATCTATCTAGCTATAAGGAAACATCTAAACAAACACAGTATCTAATGTAATGTGTAACTGTCTACAATCTATCTATCTAGCTATAAGGAAACACCCAAACAAACACAGTGTCTAATGTAATGTGTAACTGTCTACAATCTATCTATCTAGCTATAAGGAAACACCCAAACAAACACAGTATCTAATGTAATGTGTAACTGTCTACAATATATCTATCTAGCTATAAGGAAACACCCAAACAAACACAGTATCTAATGTAATGTGTAACTGTCTACAATCTATCTATCTAGCTATAAGGAAACATCTAAACAAACTTACATTAGATACTGTGTTTGTTTGGGTGTTTCCTTATAGCTAGATAGATAGATTGTAGACAGTTACATATTACATTAGACACTGTATCTAAAGTACTGTTTAACTCTACAATCTATCTAGCTATAAGGAAACACCCAAACAAACATAGTATCTAAAGTACTGTTTAACTCTACAATCTATCTAGCTAGCTATAAGGAAACACCCAAACAAACACAGTATCTAATGTAATATGTAACTGTCTACAATCTATCTAACTAGCTATAAGGAAACACCCAAACAAAC
>NW_013690357.1:0-948 GCF_000517525.1 Limulus polyphemus | reverse complement strand
ACCAGTACACAAACGGTATCACTTCAATATGGAGCCAAACTTACATGACATCTGTACACAAACGGTATCACTTCAATATGGAGCCAAATTTTCATGACATCTGTCCACAAACGGTATCACTTCAATATGGATCCAAACTTACATGACACCAGTACACAAACGGTATAACTTCAATATGGAGCCAAACTTACATGACACCAGTACACAAACGGTATCACTTCAATATGGAGCCAAACTTGCATGACAATCGAACTTCTGTTTCTGCTATGAAACGATAAAAAAGTTAGTTATAAAGTAAAATTTATTAATTAATACAAAATTAGTCTTTGTAAAGATATCTGGCTAAACATCATTTCTCGATCAAAGAGGATGAAGAACCTTGATGATCCTATCATCAACAACTATTTCAACTTCAACAAAGTTCTTCAGTGCGGCAGCCAACAAATAGGCCCAGTAATACATGTAGATGTATAGAAGCACCGACACAATGTCTACATAACGTGAGATTTATTGTTTTCGTTGATACAGTTAGGTTTAGAACGATGACTGTCCCTGGAAGTCGGTGTTAGACTTCGGTTTAGAACGATGATTGTCCCTGGAAGTCGGTGTTAGACTTCGGTTTAGAACGATGACTGTCCCTGGAAGACCAACTGCTGAACTTGGAGCCACTGGAAAAATATATATATATTTGTAAAACTTGTCAAATAAAAACGTAAGATTTGATAAACTTAAAAAATAGCATTACTTCTACCATATACAAGCTATTCTAACAATGTTAAACTTGATGTATGATACCTGGTTACTTATATCTTACAGAAGCTATTCTAACAATGTAAAACTTGATGTATAATACCTGGTTACTTATATTTTACAGAAGCTATTCTAACAATGTAAAACTTGATGTATAATACCTGGTTACTTATATCTTACAGAAGCTATTCTAACAAT
>NW_013690356.1:0-948 GCF_000517525.1 Limulus polyphemus | reverse complement strand
TATAAAAAAAGTGCAGTCTGAATGTACAGATGTACGAGGTTTCCTCCATTTTCGAGTTGATTGACTCTGTATGTAACTCATTGCTTATTCATTTCATGTGTAAGTCTTGTATTTTATTTCTCTTGAAGGACATAACATTGGTGGGAAGTTTGACCAGACCTATTTTTTACCTTTGTTCTCATTACTTGACTTTCGTTTGGGAAGAAATTTTGTTATTGTTTTACCTTTTTTACTGCTTTGATGCTCGTCAGCTTCATAGTTCATCAGTGAAACTTGTTCAACGTCAAAGCCTTTCAAATTTATTTATAAATAACTTAACTCCATTTCTTTTGTAACAAGTGTCACAACGGTTATTGTTAGTTCAACAAGTGTTGTTGATGTGCAAGTTAGAGTCATTCAGATAGGAAATATAATACACATTCAGTGTAGCCTAGCCCTTAATACTCCAGATCACCCATTTTCTGTGGTACTTTACTAAGCCCATTAGGCATAAGGGATTGTATTGTTAATATAAAATTGTGAAATAGCTTGAAAATATATCTTACCATTAGATACTACAGAGTTCCCTAGTTATAACTCAGGTTTCAGGGAATAACTGAGGAAACAGTTATGTTACACAATACAGTATGTACATTCAACTTTTTAAATTTATAAAAACAACAAAATATAAAAAATATGTTTCAACATCAATATAAAGTCAGTATATGGAACTTATTTAGGTGAATTGTTTCTTTAAAAGGTCAGTAATTTTGTTTTGTTTTTTCACCAAAGAATTTTTTCTTCAAGATATTTTTTTTCGGAGATGTTAATTGCAAAAGTTTCACTGACTGAACTTTCTCTTTATTTATGCTTGCCATAACCTATAGAAAAAAATCTGATATGATAATATAGGACAATTGTACCTCTGTAAACCTTGCACGATAATCATATAATCACTAAGACACCACT
>NW_013690355.1:0-948 GCF_000517525.1 Limulus polyphemus | reverse complement strand
GGTTTTAGACAAATAACGTCCAGCTACAGTTTTAGACAAATAACGTCCAGCAACGGTTTTAGACAAATAACGTCCAGCTACGGTTTTAGATAAATAACGTCCAGCTACGGTTTTAGACAAATAACCAACGTCCAGCTACAGTTTTAGACAAATAACGTCCAGCTTCAGTTTTAGACAAATAACGTCCAGCTACAGTTTTAGACAAATAACGTCCAGCTACGCGCTAGGACAAATATCCAAAATTTGTTTCGAATCCAACTGAACTCCCCTCGGACGAGTCCTAGGAATAGTTGATAACTAAACCTATAATTTAATTACTTGGAGCCGCTTTTCAAAACGGAGTGGACACTTATTCCACAAGATGTGTACTAATACAGCAGTCGAATCCAGGTTGTGATTAATAAAATTGACTGCTTGCATCGAAATACGACAAAGGACGCCCTCTATATATACTTTCCATTAAACTCGGTATATTGAAGACTGTGGTGAAACCTTAGTGTTGGATTAGTGCAGGTTGTCACTTAATAACACTGCGTTAATATAGAGAAAACGTTAAGAAATGTAAGTCTGTTGTGTTTCAGTCAGCAGCCGGAATGTTTGATAGCTATATCATAATAACCCTGCCGTTTTTAACTGGTAACATTTACACCAGGGACCGCTATAAGTACCCGCATGCTAACCTTCTCAATAACTTGTAGAAAACAGTAACGAAGCTTTCATTAAAAAAAAAAATTAGAATTGGAAACCATATTTCTTCGTTTTGTCGAAACAAAAGTTAAGACTCGGTACATATCCCGACAAAGAACATCGTACTTACCGGTAAGAAGTCGTTCCCCATCCTGCCACACAAAGAACATCGTACTTACCGTAAGAAGTCGTTCCCCATCCTGCCACACAAAGAACATCGTACTTACCGTAAGAAGTCGTTCCCCATCCTGCCACACAAAG
>NW_013690354.1:0-949 GCF_000517525.1 Limulus polyphemus | reverse complement strand
TTCATTCAGAACGCCCTGCAGTAGTTCGTCATTAACCCTGTAATTCATTCAGAACGTCCTGCGGTAGTTTGCCATTAACTCTGTAATCTAATGTTTTTTTTCTTTTGACAACAAATTCGATAAACAAATAAATTGTGTAGCCATGAAAACCAAAACGAATCCATCCTATGCTAATATGTTGGTTGGTTATGCTTTATGTTTCATTACTACACAAATTCTCTCCAAGCAGTATACTGTAGGTATGTTAATAATGTTATTAGCATAGCTACATACAATAATGATGAACTCGATTTTCTTTTTCTTCTTCGGTACACTATTTATTTTCCCCATCACTCCAATACACACCAATTTCTCGTGCCAAACCATTTAATTTATTCATATAAATATTTCCGTAACTGATGGTGCCCATCTCGTGACATCTGTACATTACATATAAGGCAACTTACGCTTTCACTCCAGTCATCTTCATATATTAAGAGAAACATTCACAAATCACACTTCACCAAACAGACTGCAGTAATGATCACGATTATAATAACAAATCTATTTAGATGCTTCAGTTTTTTGGAAAATGTGGCTATCCCAGTAGTCTTCATCACAATAAAATAATTTTCATACACACAGCAAATGTTCAAACTATGTTTTTCTGGGATTTCCTAGCCTAATCATACCATCAATCCTAACACCAACACGTTGGGCAATTTATAAATTCCAGCCACTCATGTTCATTCCACTTCTACTGCCACTGATCATAAAACACTTACGTATTACCCATTCAAAACACAAATCACTTCCATATTGCCTGACAGCTTTCACATTATAACATAGGATAATACTATCAGTCACATGTTCCCTAATAAACCTCTTATCTATAATAATAAAAGGGCGTGTCTGTTGGTATCTGTGTGACCGCCATAACTTCAAGAAGAAAGAACCTAGAAACCTAAAA
>NW_013690353.1:0-949 GCF_000517525.1 Limulus polyphemus | reverse complement strand
ACATTAAAATTTATTTTTCGTTGTGTTAAAATAATCAGCTTAACCCTAAAATTACATATTACAGTTACTTAGTCGTTTCATTAAAATCATAGACATTACACTGGAACTATGAAAATGTCTCACGAGGCCGCCATCTTGAAACGGATAACGATTCAGCTGTCTGTCTACAAGAGTAACTTTAAGTCGTTTTATATATCTAAGGCTCCCTATAATACGAGTTATTTTATTCTATTCCCAGTTATCTTATTTCTGTCTTGTTCTAAATTTTATTGTTATTCAGCAATTATTATGATAATATATATCATAATACGCTTATCCTCTGGTGGGGACAGTTTACGGACTTACATAGCTAAAATCCGGAGTTCGATTCCCCGCGGCGGACAAAGCAGATTTGCTCTAAAACAAAACAATACACTTTCAACTGCGTAGCCAGAGCTACATGGCGGGGGGGGGGGAAGTCTGCGACAGAAAGAGTTTTGGTGCTTTAAATTAGCCTAAATGAAACTTGTGAAACGAAAGAGTAACTTGGCTTACCAAACATTAATAATATGTTTACTTAAACAAAGAGTAAATTAACTTACCAAACACTGATAATATGTTTACTTAAACAAATAGTAAATTAACTTACCAAACATTGATAATATGTTTACTTAAAGAAAGAGTAACTTGGCTTACCAAACATTAATAATATGTTTACTTAAACAAAGAGTAACTTGGCTTATGAAACATTAATATTTCTCGACTTAAACAAATAGTAACTTAGCTTACCAAATATTAATAATATGTTTACTTAAACAAAGAGTAACTTGGCTTACCAAACATTAATAATCTGTTTACTTAAACAAATAGTAACTTGGCTTACCAAACATTAATATCTCTTGACTTAAACAAATAGTAACTTAGCTTACCGAACATTAATAATCTGTTTACTTAAACAAAGAGTAACTTA
>NW_013690352.1:0-949 GCF_000517525.1 Limulus polyphemus | reverse complement strand
GCGAATATTGAAATAGTTAGTCTCACAAAGTAGTAGATGTAAGAAAACAAAAAGATGTCCGCGAATATTGAAATAGTTAGTCTCACAAAGTAGTAGATGTAAGAAAACAAAACGATGTCCGCCAATATTGAAATAGTTAGTCTCACAAAGTAGTAGATGTAAGAAAACAAAACGATGTCCGCCAATATTGAAATAGTTAATCTCACAAAGTAGTAGATGTAAGAAAACAAAAAGATGTCCGCGAATATTGAAATAGTTAGTCTCACAAAGTAGTAGATGTAAGAAAACAAAACGATGTCCGCCAATATTGAAATAGTTAATCTCACAAAGTAGTAGATGTAAGAAAACAAAACGATGTCCGCCAATATTGAAATAGTCTCTGAAAGTAGTAGATGTAAGAAAACAAAAAGATATCCGTCCTTGTGTAGATTTCTGTTTAACAACAAACAAACACATGTTGTTACTCACTGATATAAGATGTCACTAGCCTAACTAGGTTTCTGCTGGGAATGAAAGTAGTAGATGTAAGAAAACAAAAATATATCCGTCATTGTGTAGATTTCTGTTTAACAACAAACAAACACATGTTGTTACTCACTGATATAAGATGTCACTAGCCTAACTAGGTTTAACAACAAACAAACACATGTTGTTACTCACTGATATAAGATGTCACTAGCCTAACTAGGTTTAACAACAAACAAACACATGTTGTTACTCACTGATATAAGATGTCAATAGCCTAACTAGGTTTCTGCTGGGAATGAAAATTATCTTCTTGGTATATTAATATAAAGTGGTTTCTCGGGTTTCAATGAGACAAAAAAACATGTCTATATATGTTTAACCACTTTACAAAGTTATTTATCAGCTCCAAATACAATTTGGTTCCAACTAAAAGCGAATGACACGAATACGTTTCTATTAAAACGCTATGCAAGAAATTTAA
>NW_013690351.1:0-949 GCF_000517525.1 Limulus polyphemus | reverse complement strand
TAATATTAATCTATAGTGTACACATTTTTATAAAGCAGTAATATTAATCTATAATGTACTCAATTTTTACAAAACAGTAATATTAATCTATAGTGTACACATTTTTACAAAACAATAATATTAATCTATACTGTAAACATTTTTATAAAGCAGTAATATTAATCTATAGTGTACTCATTTTTACAAAACAATAATATTAATCTATACTGTAAACATTTTTATAAAGCAGTAATATTAATCTATAGTGTACACGTTTTTACAAAACAATAATATTAATCTATACTGTAAACATCTAACTCGAAGGTGGGGTTGAAGATTTTTACTACGGTGAAATATATTTATCGTTTCCGAATTTGCAAGTCTAGGAACGAATTTCGCCTTGAACAACAAAATCCGAATTTAAAGCAGTTTAACGTATAACATATGGATAGTTAGGTTTGGTAAGATTACACCTCCATTCGTGTCACTCTCTACACCCATTTCTAAGTGCTTTCCCATTGTACACCAGATTATTCTTCTGTCGTCCTCACCGTAAATAGTTCAGTCACATATTTAACCCATCTCCCATAGCTGCATTTTACACCAGATCCATCTTCTGTCATCCTCATCGTAACTACTTCAATCAGTGATCTCACTTTTGTATCTTACATTTCTCTAACTGGTATAGTTTTCAGAGATATTTTGACTTATCAAAATCGTAATATTTAAGTCTTTAACATTGCGCATTAATTTCAAGTGAACAAAGTAATTCCAATTATTTTGAGATTCTTACATTTGTATAAAACACTGATAGAAAAAAAGATAAAAATAGGATTCATTAATACTCAAATTACCATCTTATTTTTTATACTGTTACGTATCTGGTCTTGTTAACTTCCGGTATAAATTCTTTCAGCAATACAAGTTCTTTCTCAATTAAAATAGTTTATTCTTTCTCGATACAACTTTG
>NW_013690350.1:0-949 GCF_000517525.1 Limulus polyphemus | reverse complement strand
CCCTCCACACACACACACACACTAATTAAGCTGTAGGTTCGTTATAAGAGTGGCAGTCAATCTCTCAGCGTGATGGCAGAGTGCTACTGACTGGCTGGCTACCTTCCCTTGATCAGTGGCTCTAAATTGGGGACGGCGGCCTTATAGATACAAAATATTACTACACATCTTTTTCGGCTTAGTAACTTACAGTTTAATGCTGAGTAAATCTGTATTAAACCTTCATTAACTATTCAATATACTCATATCTCATATAAAATAATAAAAAAGAAATAAGAGAAACGATGAACAAAGCAATTCGTTTAATCTATCTCAGAACAGTAACTGTTAGTAAACAACACTAGTACAAACTCCCTTCGGTTTGTCCTCTCTGTTAAGTTAATTAGCTAAGTTTATTAACAAGACGGAAAAGTTCACAAGGTGATTTCTGCATTAGATAGGTTTTCATAATCACATAATCTGAAAGAAATCCTAATCTTTCTAAATGGTTAAGAGGACGGAAACAAGGAATTGGTTCTTCATGGAACTTTGGATATAGAGAGTTTTTCACACAAGCGTGACTTGTGTTGTATCCTAGCAACTGTTACTGTAGCGTCACTATCCAGATTCCCACAGCTTTCATTTTAGATTTAGAAGAAGAAAAAATGTTTCTATCTCTCAACTCAAAATGACGACATTAAAAGAGTTTTTTACAATTTTTCAGATACGTTATTGAACACATCAAAAAATCGCCTTTGTTCTTGGATCATCACAGTGGTCAAATTCAGACATCGACTACATCACCTCACGACATCCTATCAAACCTCAAGGTCCAGATTTGTCAACATAGTATAAGCTAACCAAAATTAAGGTATTTGTTTTATTTTAGATCGTTCCTAAGATATCACCTCACGACTTCCTGTACTAACCCAAATTAAGGTATTTGTTTTACTTTAGATCGTTCCTTAAA
>NW_013690349.1:0-949 GCF_000517525.1 Limulus polyphemus | reverse complement strand
CTTGTGATCCAGGAATCTAAATATTAGGATTTGTAATCCAGGAATCTAAATATTAGATTTGTAATCCAGGAATCTAAATATTAGGATTTGTAATCCAGGAATCTAACTGTTACGGCTGTAATACAGGGATCTAACTGTTACGGCTGTAATACGGGAATCTAAATGCCTCTGTAGATGTTTTGTTTAAACTTTTTATGTTTGGGTTCTTGTGCTTATTTTATTAAATATGTAAAATACACAAATAAACTTAACTATGTATAGATGACATATTTCAATGTAGTTTCTTTAAAATCATTGGAACTGATCACATTCTAATTTAAAGCTTACGATTGTTGGTTTAAATAACTGAAAATTGAATAAACGAATAATACATATTAAGCAAAGTACAAACGAGTTAACTTACTAGTTGTATGGTAATCTCTACACTTAACATCAATTTTTAAACTTTATTTAACGAGATTGATAATGAAAAGTTTAAAAAAATTTGAAATTAGGATAAAATTCAAGAACATCTGAGATATGTAGTTGTTCATCTCTTTAATCACCAGTTAATCCACCTAAACACTGCTTTAATCACCAGTTAATCCACCTAAACACTGCTTTGATCACCAGTTAATCCACTTAACCACTGCTTTAATCACCAGTTAATCCACTTAACCACTGCTTTAATCACCAGTTAATCCACTTAACCACTGCTTTAATCACCAGTTAATCCACTTAACCACTGCTTTAATCACCAGTTAATCCACTTAACCACTGCTTTAATCACCAGTTAATCCACTTAACCACTGCTTTAATCACCAGTTAATCCACTTAAACACTGCTTTAATCACCAGTTAATCCACTTAAACACTGCTTTAATCACCAGTTAATCCACTTAAACACTGCTTTAATCACCAGTTAATCCACTTAAACACTGCTTTAATCACCAGTTAATCCATTTAAGCAC
>NW_013690348.1:0-949 GCF_000517525.1 Limulus polyphemus | reverse complement strand
CATTGGATGAGGGCATTCCAAGAAGTTGGTTGTTCTAGTGCTTTGAAAGGGAATGATCATTGGATGAGGGCATTCCTAGAAGTTGATTGTTCTAGTGCTTTCAAAGGGAATGATCATTGGATGAGAGCATTCCTAGAAGTTAATTGTTCTAGTGCTTTGAAAGAGAATGATCATTGGATGAGGGCATTCCTAGAAAGTTGATTGTTCTAGTGCTTTAAAAGGGAATGATCATTGGATGAGGGCATTCCTAGAAGTTAATTGTTCTAGTGCTTTCAGAGGGAATGATCATACATGCTTGATGGAAATCATATCCAGTGACTGGCCTGGCCATGGGAGAGTGGTAATGCCCTGACATTTAAGACATCATTTTATACGAATACACTACCTAGTCTGGCACCCTAGTCACTGGACTAGTCAGGTAGAAGGTATTTCTTGAAAACTGTGATGTATCAAGCAGCAGTAAATGTCCCTTCTTATTTTACCCACTACAGTTGTCCAATTGCCCAACTGGCACCCAACACCATATCAAAAATGGCACCATATTTTGTAGTAACTAGCAGAAGGTTCATTGAAAATGCCTGGGAGGATAGTCGCTAAACCCAGGAGCATCCACTGTCCAAAGTTTTTACAAATCTGGACTTGTAAAAACCAAAAAATAGTGTCCCGGAAAGCAAGATGTTGTATGAACAACTAGCGATACCCACTGTTGTTGATGGTATTGCCTGAAATGAGGAATGTCTTCCACCTATGAAGATGACTTGAGATAGTATTGAAACACATCCACCTATGAAGATGACTTATGATAGTATTGGAGCACATCCACCTATGAAGATGACCTATGATAGTATTGGATCACATCCACCTATGAAGATGACTTATGATAGTATTGGAGCACGGCCACCTATGAAGATGACTTATGATAGTATTGGATCACATCCACCTATGAAGA
>NW_013690347.1:0-949 GCF_000517525.1 Limulus polyphemus | reverse complement strand
AGGATGAAATAGCCTAAATGGACCAATAGGTTCATTGTCGTCCCTAAACATTATGTTACGTTATCTTTCCCTCTTATGTTGCAATCTTATAATTTCTCAATCTCATGCAAAAGCAGGAGGCTAAAACCAAAATGGAGTTTCTTATTATTTTTATTTCTCCATGTTTGGCTTTAATAAAACAAACAAAAAACTTCAGGCCACAAACATATTGCATCTTAAAATTACGTTAGATTATTTTTGATTGGAGGATGTCGTCCTCGTCTTCAACTTTTTAAAACGTGTATGTGGGTATTGACGTATTTTTTCAAGATTTTTAACTAAGTATCTTATTTATAACTGTAGCTTCATCTTTGCATTAGGTTGTCAGTTATTTGTGTGTTTAGGTTGATCTATTACAACACTTTTTTAACTTTCAAAGCTGTCTCCCAATATATACAGTCTTTTCGGTTGGATATCTTTTTATACCATTATATTTCTTTCTTTACTTTTCGGTTCACAATACTGCAGATTTTTTAAACATTTTTTCCTTCGTTCAAAATACAAAGTTTTATTTGTTTGTAGCTAAGCACAAAGCTACATAATGTGCTATCTATGCTGTGCCCACCATAGGTAATGAAGCCTGTTTTTTTATCGATATAAGTCTTCAGACTTACCATTGATTTATTCTAGCATTACTTTTCTATGTATTGTGTTAGACCAATGGTTCTCAACTTTTTCCATCTAAGAAAAAGATCGACTTCCAAAATTTCGGGGATGCTTTGTAAAATATTAACATATTTTTAGAGTACCCTTGTATTACATTGTAAAACATGTAATCCAGTATCTATATTTTAAAACTTTTTTCAACCATATTACGTACCAATTGATATTTTCTTGTGGATAGGAAGCTGGGAACCACTGTGTTAGACAAGTTATCATTAAAGATGATTTTAATAGGTAGTTTTTATTG
>NW_013690346.1:979-1541 GCF_000517525.1 Limulus polyphemus | reverse complement strand
CTGAAAGCTTATGTGTACTGCAGTGAAGCTTTTTGTTAATGATTGTTTTTCGATTTCTTGTTACCAGAGGGTCCTAAATTTATGATTCTTCATAAAATTTAGTATGTAGGTACACTTTAACGTTGCGTAGTAATATGCAGAGTTTTACCTTCCTACTGTTTGTTTTAAAGGAGATATGGAAGGTTTTGCGTTTTGTACCAGTACGTCGTTCCATTTAGACGGATCATCTCCAAATTTTGTATGAACGTTTGTTGCATACTTGCGTATTTACATGCAAAATTCTAGCCTTCTATTATCATTTTTGCGACTTTTGTGGTCGTTTTATGTTACTCTTTTATTCGCTTTTCTGAAAGCGTATGTGTATTGCAGGGAAGCTTTTGGTTACTGATTGTTTTTCGATTTCTTGTTACCAGAGGGTCCTAAATTTATGATTCTTCATAAAATTTAGTATGTAGGTACACTTTAACGTTGCGTAGTAATATGCAGAGTTTTACCTTCCTACTGTTTGTTTTAAAGGAGATATGGAAGGTTTTGCGTTTTGTACCAGTACGTCGTTCCATTT
>NW_013690346.1:0-387 GCF_000517525.1 Limulus polyphemus | reverse complement strand
GTTTGTTTTAAAGGAGATATGGAAGGTTTTGCGTTTTGTACCAGTACGTCGTTCCATTTGGACGGATCATCTCCAAATTTTATATGAACGTTCGTTGTTACCAGAGGGTCCTAAATTGATGATTCTTCACCAAATTTGGTATATAGGTACACTTTAACGTTTCCTAGTAATATGCAAAGTTTTACCTTCCTACTGTTTGGTTTTAAAGGAGTTATGGAAACCTTCCTACTGTTTGTTTTAAAGGAGTTATGGAAGGTTTTGCGTTTTGTACCAGTACGTCGTTCCATTTGGACGGATCATCTCCAATTATTTGTATGAACGTTCGTTGCATACTTGCATATTTACATGCAAAATTCTAGCCTTGTATTATCATTTTTGCGACTTTTG
>NW_013690345.1:0-949 GCF_000517525.1 Limulus polyphemus | reverse complement strand
GGCCATGATATATCTGCTAGTTACTTTCACATGATTAGATGTTCATATAACATTCCGACCATGATATGCCTGCAAGTTACTTTCACGTGCTTAGATGCTCACAAACAAACAAACATACCAAAAATTGCCTATTAATGACTTGTACACGATCAAATGTTTATCAAATTAGCCATCTAAAGATACAAACGTACAGCCGTTGCTGTAATAATTACGTAGGTAATAAGCCTACGTATATTTAGGTCTGTATAATTTCAGATTTTCAAACAGTCAACGAGCCAGTCTATATTTGAATCCGAGTTATATCAGATTTCTTGGTAGTTTAAGACTTCAAAGCGTCGTTTGCTACTCGTGTATTAAAAATATTATTTTATCTTTATAATTATTATCGATATATATATATATATATATATATATATACATATTACGTTTTTGAAGATAAAGGAAATACAGACATACAATGATTGTGTATTCGACGGAGTCACGTGCTCACGTAATAATAGTGTGTAAAAACAAGGCTTAGAGATATTTGTCTTATCAGCCCGAAATTCTCCAAACAAATCAACGGAAACTATACATTCAACGTAAGTGGTAAAAATATCTGGTAAATAACTTATATAACCCCACCTTGTCTATAACGTTTCTAAACTGTTGTAAAATATTTTGTCATTTAGTTGATGTCAGTAAAATATTTGAAACGTCCGTGCAGGTGACTTTTCGCTGCAAATTACCAACGTCAGTCTAGATGATGATGCAACTTACCAATGTCAGGTTGGGGCAGCTGAAGGAGTGAAAGGAATTCGTTCAGAAAGCGCAACCCTGGTTGTTTATGGTGGGTGCTAAATATTCAGTACAGTTTCGGTGTCTTTATATTGTTAACTTTTAGTGAATCAGAACATTTTAGGATTCTTTACATTGTTAACTATTAGTGAATCAGAACATTTTAGGATTC
>NW_013690344.1:0-949 GCF_000517525.1 Limulus polyphemus | reverse complement strand
TTTCTTCAACCAGATCACTATCAACAACACTTATGTAACATTTTGCTTCAACCAGATCACTATCAACAACACTTATGTAACATTTTTCTTCAACCAGATCACTATCAACAACACTTATGTAACATTTTTCTTCAACCAGAACACTATCAACACTTATGTAACATTTTGCTTCAACCAGATCACTATCAACAACACTTATGTAACATTTTTCTTCAACCAAAACACTATCAATAATCATTGTGTTACATTTTTCTTCAACCAGATCACTATCAACAACACTTATGTAACATTTTTCTTCAACCAGATCACTATCAACAACACTTATGTAACATTTTTCTTCAACCAAAACACTATCAATAATCCTTGTGTTACAGTGAATGTTATTGTTTTACTAAAGAGATCGAGGTGATCCACATTTGATTAATAAAGTTCTGCTATCTTGGAGCTATTATATACGGAGCTGCTTGGCCATAAAAATGGAACTTCCCTTTTTTTTTCAAGATTTAACAGACTTCATCATTACGACGAAACTCGATCAATCCTACATCGTTACCGCCGGACAGGAATACGAAGCTCGTTACAGCGAGCACAGTGTATTTAATATCACGTCGACATCTTCAATTGCGCTCGATTTGTCACTAATCGAACACCCATGGCATATAAAACGCGAGAGCTGCGAGTTTTTCACGCACCTGAGGCACGCGCCCACGCAAATTTTCCCAACTCATCTAACTTCCTAGCTTGCAGTAAATTGATTTAAAAAAAAAAGTTTCGTTCATTTACAACCACGACGAAGACTGGTGTAAGGACTACAAACGAAACATTAGATGGAGTGATTACGAACAACACGTTATGACGAACGTAAACATACAGCTTGTTATCCTAGTCTTTTTTATTCTATACGTGAGTTATCCTGGCTAAAGATTTCCTGTTTAAGCCTTCCTACAAC
>NW_013690343.1:0-949 GCF_000517525.1 Limulus polyphemus | reverse complement strand
CAAACAATTACAGTTAATAGCTTTGTAGTCCCTCGATAGAATATATGTATTCAGAACAACTTGAGATAAACAAAACAAGTGAAGTAAAACATTAAATTTGAGTATTGGTTTAATTATTGTTAAAAGTGTTGTTAATCTCCTAGTTTTTAATAAACTACGGGGGTTTTGGATGTGTCTTACATTGTTTGAGTTTAGTGTTATATCTTCATGATGTAGTGTTTTAATCTCCCAGTTATTAATAAACTATTATGATTTTAGATTTGCATGTTTGAAATAATAAGAAAAACAACATATCTACTGTTCAAATGTGCACATTCCAAGGGGGGAAACGGGAATATACTGTTAAAACTGTATATAAATGTATTATGTTATTAAAGTGTGTGCGTTCCAAAGAAAAATGAGGTTGAATGTATTGTTGAAACTGTACGTTGACGTGTTGATAATACATGCACGTTCCAAGGTAAAAAAAAGGGGGGGGGGTTATTGTTGAGACTGTACCGAAATGTAATATGTTGTTAAAATGTACAGGTCCCAAGGTAAAAAATGGGGTTAATAGTTAATGGTTAATAGTAAAATACAAAAAGTGTTGAAACGTTTCTATGTTTTATTCATACAATCCAACCTTGATAGCTACCTCTCGTCTGTTCCATTTATTTACCCCAAAATGTGTTTCAGTTTTGATTTTGCTTAGATATTGTTTAATACTATTCCACGTGCACTGGATTATTGGTTGAGTGATAGAACTGGATTAAGTAACATAACTGGTATTTTGAGTATGATGTTAATTTAACACTTAATCTTCAGAATAATTCTGTTCTGCCTTTACACTATTCCACTGATTTAGTCAATCTGACCGAGTCGTGTCCTTGTCTGGTATGTTACTGACGAATCCTCGTGTTCTGATCTAAAGATGGGATGCTGTGGAGCTGCCACCAGAGTTCACTCTTCT
>NW_013690342.1:0-949 GCF_000517525.1 Limulus polyphemus | reverse complement strand
TCCACGATCTGTGGTATTAGAGACAGTCTTAACCATAAGGTTATGGTTGGATCCACGATCTGTGGTATTAGAGACCGTCTTAACCATAAGGTTATGGTTGGATCCACGATCTGTAGCATTAAATACCGTCTTAACCTTAAGGTTATGGTTGGATCCACGATCTATGGTATTAGAGATCGTCTTAACTATAAGGTTATGATTGGATCCACGATCGGTGGTTTTAAAAGAACAACATTAGAACAGTGTGGTACGAAAACTATTTTGTTTGTGGTGTCATTTGATAACTTATGTTCCCAACAATGAGTCTAGAAAACTATTTTGTTTGTGGTGTCATTTGATAACTTATGTTCCCAACAATGAGTCTAGAAAACTATTTTGTTTGTGGTGTCATTTGATAACTTATGTTCCCAACAATGAGTCTAGAAAATTATTAGCAACTTATTTTGTTCTATTCTAAATGTTAATCCAGTACTTTAAACTGAAAAAAGAAACTTGTAATGGTAGATATAGGTAACAATTCTATGCTCATTCTAAAATCTTATGGAATTCCACATCGTTTCAACACACTACCCCACTTATTTTTCTCAGCTAATAAAAACTCCACAATTTATATAATTGTAGCATTGGCTAGTTCTTTCAAATTATCCAGTGAAATTACAGTCCACCTAAACTACACAGAATGAGTTTATTTCCCCTTTAACGTTTCTACAAGCTTGAACACCTGTACACTGTAGAAAATTACTGTAGGTCTACGTTACAAATGGTAAAAATAACGCAAAACAAATCAACTTACTTCTACAAATTAATTCGAAAAGTCACACTTCACAAGTATCTTGTATATTCAATTTTGCTTCGAATGTACGAGAAAAACTTGTCGTCAACTTAGAACTTTCTAAGCATTCTAGGCCTATCTTAACATTATACATCCTTCAGCTTATACACAAATTAC
>NW_013690341.1:0-950 GCF_000517525.1 Limulus polyphemus | reverse complement strand
GAACGCCCTAACCACCTGGCCATGCCGGGCCTAACCAAACAGAGTGAAAAGATAAAATCAGAAACTTACGTGAACTTTTACAATTGCCAAGAAGCTGCACGCACATTTGAAGTATATACTTCTACATCCCAAAGACAACAGTTATTCAAAAATAGCAAAGAATTTTGTTCCAAGGAAACTAAAATACTGAGAGGTAGGACTTCAAAATAAATTTGATAGATTATTTAAAAGAAGTACGTGGTACAAAAACTTCCCAACCAGATAAAATTATCATAAACATGTTTTCTCACTGTCGTAGAGAAAGAAAGAACATTAGGCTAAGATGTGAGACAGTGCATTATACGTTTATTTTATTGTGATTTTGTTTAGCATTCATTTATTATTCATTCTGTCGTTTAAGTTATCTATGAATTTTTAGTTATATTAAAACCCAAAATTACCTTCCAGCTAGAGCACGTTGTGACTATCAGTATGTATGTATTATGAAAGTGACACAAACTCCCATAACGGTGACGTACAGATATTAATGTTGTAAAAGACTATGTAAATTAGCTAGTCACATGAGATGTAACATCGTGGTCTAACCGTAAATAAAAAACCTTGCTTTGACCTTAAACGAGTTAGTTCACGAGATATAGTTAGAACTAGTTATTGCTGACTGCTGCTAGATATTGTTATTGATCTTGAAAAGTGGTTTACGTATGGAATATTGTTTGTTTGTATTTTCAGAATTAGGTTTTTCTTCTTCTGGTTTTTTTTTTCCTAATTCCTTTATTAATTGAAATTAATAACATTGATATTTATGTTGTATTGTTTATTAATGTTTATATCAAGTCTTGGTCAGGCACGGAGTTACTGTTTATTTTTGTAAGTGATAACATTTGTATTCCAGTTGTTTGAATGTTTGTTTGTCGTTAAGCACAAAGCTACACAATGGGCTATCTGTGCTC
>NW_013690340.1:0-950 GCF_000517525.1 Limulus polyphemus | reverse complement strand
TTAAGTAAACAGTTGTTTATTTCAGCTATGAATGTAAGTTAACATTTGTTTATTTCAGCTATGAATGTAAGTAAATGTTTGTTTATTTCAGCTATGAATGTAAGTAAACATTTGTTTATTTCAGCTATGAATGTAAGTAAATGTTTGTTTATTTGAGCTCTGAATGTAAGTAAATGTTTGTTTATTTCATCTATGAATGTAAGTAAATGTTTGTTTATTTCAGCTATGAATGTAAGTAAACATTTGTTTATTTCAGCTATGAATGTAAGTTAACATTTGTTTATTTCAGCTATGAATGTAAGTAAATGTTTGTTTATTTCAGCTATGAATGTAAGTAAATGTTTGTTTATTTCATCTATGAATGTAAGTAAACATTTGTTTATTTCAGCTATGAATGTAAGTAAACACTTGTTTATATCAGCTATGAATGTACATAAATGTTTGTTTATTTCAGCTATGAATGTAAGTAAATGTTTGTTTATTTCAGCTATGAATGTAAGTAAATGTTTGTTTATTTCAGCTATGGATGTAAGTAAATGTTTGTTTATTTCAGCTATGAATGTAAGTAAATGTTTGTGTATTTCAGCTATGAATGTAAGTAAATGTTTTTTTATATCAGCAATGGATGTAAGTAAACATTTGTTTATTTCAGCTATGAATGTAAGTATACAGTTGTTTATTTCAGCTATGAATGTAAGTAAATGTTTATTTCATCTATGGATGTAAGTAAATGTGTATTTCAGCTATGAATGTAAGTAAATGTTTGTTTATATCAGCTATAGATGTAAGTAAACATTTGTTTATTTCAGCTATGAATGTACATAAATGTTTGTTTATTTCAGCTATGAATGTAAGTAAACACTTATTTATTTCAGCTATGAATGTAAGTAAACAGTTGTTTATTTCATCTATGAATGTAAGTAAATGTTTGTTTATTTCATCTATGAATG
>NW_013690339.1:0-950 GCF_000517525.1 Limulus polyphemus | reverse complement strand
GTACACACATATATATGTGTGTGTGTGTGTGGATATTAAGGACTGCTAAAAAGTTATAAATATATATGTGTATTCACACATAGGGGAGTGATTGTAGGATTATTAAAGATGCACACCAAAATGTTAACACCTTCTATTTAACAATATGATATCATATAAACAAAATGTACGAGATATGCCAGGTGTTCTGAATATCTACCAATAATATACCAGAAGAAATGATTAGGGTATTCCATAGATATATATATATATATATATATGTTCTCTTCAGAACATGACTTATTATATTTTTACCCATCCAGTCAACATCTTATATATTTAGAAATAAAAACAGTAATAACACATCAATATGATAAGGCACTATTGATTAAAGAATTTAAATACAGGGTTTTTATGTTTTGTTAGCTCGTTAATCATTTGTGCTTTATTATGCAGATATGTTATTGCTGTGTTTTATGACTTTGTACAAAGTATTTCTTAAAATATCATATTTATATATTATATCATGTGGAATAGGAAAACTTTGAATTTTTTTACATGTAGTCATTAAAACTTTTCTGACAAGTATCTAGTCAATCGAGCTTTAGAAAATGAGGATTCTCCAAAACGCGAAAAAACAACAACAACAAAAAAGGACATTTTGAGATGAGTAAAATATCACGTTTTCGCTTTATATTGTTTCATCTAATTTGATATAATCATACAATATTAATACTCAGAGTCTGAAAGCACGTGCATGGATTATTGAGAATGTCTAATGAAGTACGGTTAAAAACATTAAACAATCTGTTTTTGTGAGAGACAGGTACTAATTTTCATAAATAGCGTAGCTTGTATAACACCTTTGAATTTTGCATAATTGTTCGATATTTAATAAACGATATCGATTATTCATGATGAGTTAAAATACGGGTGTGTTCAGAAGAATGGATCGATTCTGTATAATTGAC
>NW_013690338.1:0-950 GCF_000517525.1 Limulus polyphemus | reverse complement strand
AAGGAATTTGACCTTTGTATTTGCCACCGTATTTTCTGCCGACATTTATAAACCATTTGCAGACATGCTTCTTGACTCTTTGGCTGCAAACTAAATAAGATTACTCTTGGCATCGTGTTAAGTCTATGTGACGCCAAGTCCAGACTATTATAACACCAAAAGGTAGTCTCACCAGAAGTTATACAGAGAGTTATTCACGATCTTGACTCCTTCTGAGAGGACTACATTACAGGATTTTCCAGTGCAAAGTTCTTCTATCTGCAAGGATCATCTGTAATGTTGTGCTGTGCCATGAAATCAAAGGGGAGGAGTATTTCTAGATGATAAAAACAGTTTGATTTTTCATATCCTACAGTATGACTAACTGAGGAACATGCCAAGAGCATTCAAGATGAAAATTTTTATGAGGACGTTACTCTTATCCATTCATTCGTAAAAAGTTATTACGTAAATTCGTAAACAAACCGAATGGTGCACACTGAACACTCCATACACAGCCAGACTAACATTGGCTCCAGAGAAATAAAAGAAGAAAAATGATACTAATGAAAGAGCGTTTTATACGAATGATAAGATAATGCGTTTCCTTTAAAATACTTTCTTTGTATTTTTTTTTTCTTATTTATCACTCTCTGTGCTAAAACCCGTGTTTTGATACCCGTGGTGAGAACAGCACAGATAACCCAGTGTGTATCTTTTGTGCTTAACAACAAACAAACAAATTAATGTGATTAAAACTGATTTTACTGTTATTCAACTCCCACCATTTTTTGGCTAATTTCTGTTCTAAAAAGAATAGTAATGCTGTGTTTTTTGGTTATTTTTCACCAACTCCACTTCCTTAGAAGTCCAAGTCATTCCTGGTTGGCTGAGGCCTTGGAAGAGTGCTGGAGGCGCTGCATGTTTCCATAAAAGCGCTCATGAAGAAACATCTTTTTTTGGTTGACATT
>NW_013690337.1:0-950 GCF_000517525.1 Limulus polyphemus | reverse complement strand
TCATCAGACGACTATATTTGTTCAATGACGGAGATTTCACACGATAATCATCAGACGACTATATTTGTTCAATGACGGGGATTTCACACGATAATCATCAGATGACTATATTTGTTCAATGACGGAGATTTCACACGATAATCACCAGCCGTCTTTATTCGTCTAATGACGGAGATTTTACACAATAATCATAAGACGACTATATATATGTTCAATGACGAAGATTTCACACGATAGTCATCAGACGACTATATATATGTTCAATGACGGAGATTTCACACGATAGTCATCAGACGACTATATATATGTTCAATGACGGAGATTTCAAACGCTAGTTATCAGACGACTATATTTGTTCAATGACGGAGATTTCACACGATAATCACCAGCCGTCTTTATTCGTCTAATGACGGAGATTTTACACAATAATCATAAGATGACTATATATATGTTCAATGACGAAGATTTCACACGATAGTCATCAGACGACTATATATATGTTCAATGACGAAGATTTCAAACGCTAGTTATCAGACGACTATATTTGTTCAATGACGGAGATTTCACACGATAATCATCAGACGACTTTATTCGTCCAATGACGGAGATTTTACACAATAATCATAAGACGACTATATATGTTCAATGACGGAGATTTTACACAGTAATCATAAGACGACTGTCTTTATTTAATTACGGAAGATTTCCGACGAAAATCATTAGATGATTGTATTCGTCCAGTGATCAAATTAAAATAAAATCTCTCAACTATTTTAACGTTGCATAAGCCTTAGCAACAGATTCATTCCACGGTAATCGAAGTTTAGTTATGAATAACTGTACGACGGCAACAGCAACAGACATTTTATACGTGTGTGACGGTAACAAACATTTTATACGTGTGTGACGGCACGGCAACAAACATTTTATACGTGTGTGACGGCAACAAA
>NW_013690336.1:0-950 GCF_000517525.1 Limulus polyphemus | reverse complement strand
AAGGAACAGGATATTTCTAGAAAATAGGTGGCGTGACACTAGCCACGTGACCTCGCTGACCCAACAATATTGTACATAAAACAAACACATTTAATTGCGTTTAAATTGGTACATAAATAATAAAAGCCACAAAATCAGTTCTCTAATTACCTTAGTACATGCTCACTTGACACAAAGTTAACAAATAACCAAATCTAAAGTTCACAAGTAACTTGAAAATCGGTTAAAGTGCATATCATCAAATTGGGCCTTGCCCTATAACTTATAAATGCATACAAAGTTTATGACATTTTTGACGTAAAGTAAGCCTAATTAAATCGCTGAATGTGTCTAACACACTAACAACTAGTTTGGGTACAACCGTTTTTCGTCCTCTTTATGAAGATACTTGCAATTTGCATATAAACATAGGCCTATACAGGCAACGATTGTGTTTACCTATGAATAAAAAGCGATATTATTATCAATTATAGTATACTGACTGAAATGTAGGTAGTTGATGATACAAATTGTACGCGTAATGACAACGAAGGTATGTGGTTATACATTTGAGTTATGAGTACAAAAACAAGATATATATATACCTAAAGCAGTTTGGTGTGTTTTTGAATTCAAATAGTGAGTTGCAGTGTACTTCGTCTGAATTCAGACCAGTACATATATGTTAGATATACACGACTGTTTCCGTTTAAGTTTAATGCGGGGGTTAAATTTAGAAATTTTTGGAAGCGATAGTTTGTCACAACTTTGCTTACATAACTGTTTACGAAACATGCGTTTTGTAGTTCAACAGTTATGAGTTGGTGATTGTTATATTATTGCGTCATGTTACTAGAGCCTTCTGAATTTTTCTAGTAGTTTTAACTGAGTATTATAGCATCACAACCAAAGGTTTAATCTATCAATTTAAATTATTTTATGGGTTTTAAAAAGATTAATTGTGTCAAAGC
>NW_013690335.1:0-950 GCF_000517525.1 Limulus polyphemus | reverse complement strand
AATGTAGGGTAAACTTATAGCTGCGTGAAAACTCATCAATTCACATAATGTAGGGTAAACTTATAGCTGCGTGAAAACTCATCAATTCACATATTGTAGAGTATAGTAAACTTATAGCTGCGTGAAAACTTATCAATTCACATAATGTATAGTAAACTTATAAATGCGTGAAAACACATCAATTCACATAATGTAGAGTATAGTAAACTTATAGCTGCGTGAAAGCTCATCAATTCACATAATGTAGAGTAAACTTATAGCTGCGTGAAAACTCATCAATTCACATCATGTAGGATACAGTAAACTTGTGGATTCAACACCGTTCACCTTGTAATTAATGTTATTTTAACTAAATTAGTAAAACACAAAATTCAACTCAGAATGGTGAAATGTAATTGTACGTAAATCACGTGCTATGAAACTAGCGACCAGTTTAACCTGGCCTACCTGTATGTACCCTGTAATTTTTAAATAAACGGATGTTGTTCTTATTTCATTTCAGTTACTGTTGAAATCAACCATTTGTACAAGAACTAACAGAGAAACAAAAACATCACGAACTAGAAAGAAACAAGCGGCTTCGTTGGATAAACTTCGTCATGCCCATGTCTAGCGTTTTGATTATATGCCTTTTATACTGATAAAAGAAAACCCCTCTAAACAACAGAGTCTTTCCTAACAATATTTCTGTACAATAAAGTGTTTCGTAACAACAATTCTAATCAACAAAATGTTTCGTAACAACAATTCTAAACAACAAAATGTTTCCTAATAATATTTCTAAACAACAAAATGTTTCCTAATAATATTTCTAAACAACAAAGTGTTTTCTAACAATAATTCTGAACAACAAAGTGTTTCATAACAATAATTCTGAACAACAAAGTGTTTCTTAACAACAATTCTAAACAACAAAACGTTTCGTAACAACAATTCTGAACAACAAAATG
>NW_013690334.1:0-950 GCF_000517525.1 Limulus polyphemus | reverse complement strand
GCGATATTCGTACGTTGTATGTAAAGGCTCTACAAACTCGAAAATTGTTAACGTTACATGCATTTATATATATATATATATATATATTGCTGCTTGGTGATACAACATGCTTAAAACGATTCTAGGTCACAATAAATATAAAAATCTGTATACCGTGTGATATTTGTTTGAAGATTGTTTAAAATGTATGGGTATTTTTCTTGCCTGCATGCTAATCGTGATCCTTAATAAAACGTATTGTTGACTACCTTGTTTTATGAGTCATCATACATCGTGATCCTTAATAAAACGTATTGTTGATTACCTTGTTTTATGAGCCATCATACATCGTGATCTATAATAAAACGTATTGTTGACTACCTTGTTTTATGAGTCATAATACATCGTGATCCTTACTAAAACGTATTGTTGACTATCTTGTTCTATGAGTCATAATACATCGTGATCCTTAATAAAACGTATTGTTGACTACCTTGTTTTATGAGCCATCATACATCGCGATCCTTAATAAAACGTATTGTTGACTACCTTGTTTTATGAGCCATCATACATCGTGATCCTTAATAAAACGTATTGTTGACTACCTTGTTTTATGAGTCATCATACATCGTGATCCTTAATAAAACGTATTGTTGACTACATTGTTTTATGAGCCATCATACATCGTGATCCTTAATAAAACGTATTGCTGACGACCTTGTTTTATGAGTCATAATACATCGTGATCTTTAATAAAACGTATTGCTGACGACCTTGTTTTATGAGTCATCATACATCGTGATCCTTAATAAAACATATTGTTGACTACCTTGTTTCATGAGCCATCATACATCGTGGTCCTTAATAAAACGTATTGTTGACTACCTTGTTTTATGAGTCATAATACATCGTGATCCTTAATAAAACGTATTGTTGACTACCTTGTTTTATGAGCCATCAAACATCGTGAT
>NW_013690333.1:0-950 GCF_000517525.1 Limulus polyphemus | reverse complement strand
TAAATTAAATGGACGAAAGAAATAAACTCGTTAAGCGGAGGGTTTCTACAAATTGATTTGTTAATTTCGTGTTCATATATATTATTTATTCAATATCATGTCTGCGTCACGATAAGTATAGCAAGCTTAAACAAAACTTTTTCAATCAGTGGGCTGAGAAGATTCCTGATATTACCTAATTACAGCCCCCCAGTAGCACAGCGGTATGTTTTTCTTTCTACAATGTTTAATAAACAAAAATTAAAACGAAACGACGCTTTCTGAAATGTGTTTTAGTCACACTTTACGAAGCGAATCTTGTGATAAGAATGAAATATTGTAAACTTTCGGAACTTCAATTTTGATATCCTCCTCGAAATATAATACGTTTTAAAACTGCACGTACAAGACTCCCACTTGCTCTAATGACACTAATCTACCCGCACTTATGATGTGCAGAATGTTACCAGTCTCTTATACAATTCATTTGTAAAAAAAAACACACACAAAACTGACAAATGCGAATTAATACTGACTGCAACTCTTATTGAAGTCATAAGCAAGTGAGCACCATGATTTTGATTTCTTTCATCTGTTGTAGAAAAGGGTAAATTTTATTGATTATTTTTAGTTAAGTAAATTTATATTTTTACTTCAGATTTCACTGGAAGCTTTGTTTTTTTTTTGAATTTCGTGCAAAGTTACAAGAGGTTTATCTACGCTAGCTGTTCCTAAGTTTTTTGAAGTGATGGACTAGGGAGAAAGTAGCTAGCCAACACCACTTACCGCCAACACTTGTTAGACCCAAACAATGGTATTTTACCGTCACTCTTATAACGCATCCACGTTACCAGTGTGGAGAGCGATTTTTTGTTGGTGGTATCGAGACTCGAACTGTGGGGCTTTAGCTTCACAGTCCGACACGCTAACCAGTAGGCCGAGAGAGGCCCACTCTATAAGAGGCCCACATA
>NW_013690332.1:0-950 GCF_000517525.1 Limulus polyphemus | reverse complement strand
ACACAGATTGTCATGTAGATAAAACCAGTAGTTAAGAAACGCTAGGACTAAATACTTCCAGCTGTTTGTGTTCTACACAGATTGTGTCAGTAGATAAAACCGCAGGTTAAAGTGTAAAGTCGTTTCATGCGACAGGTTTTTTTTACTTTTAAAGGTAAAGAATAGTATAAACAATTCTGTTCTAGACATATTGTTTTTGAACCCTATGTTTTCTAAGCCTTTGTTCGTACTTATTTTGGTTTATTAAAAGCGGTTTAGTGTTTGTAGCTGAATTATTAAGTTTCAAAACAATTCCTTTTTTCACAATTATACTTTATAGAGAATTTTAGTAATACGAGTCCACGGCAAGAACACACTGAACTGGAACTTTGGAACGTAAGCTAAGCCTTTTTCCAAGAAAGTTTGGTAGTCATATTTTTCTCTATAAGCATTAATTATCTTAGAGTCCACTAGAAGGCAGCTAATTATACAAAAGCTGGTATTCAAATAAAGCATTCAAAACTGACTTTTAAAGGAGGTGTCACCATTAAAATATTACAAGGCAAGAACAAAAAAGTTATTTGTCACGGTTTTACTGATTACCTCCTATATCCGCCCTCACCCACAATAACACAACCAACTCGTTTATCATCACACGTTTCTGTCAAAAACTTGTTAGTTCGCTTTCATAGAAAGTGTTTGTTTCTCACGTTTTTTCACTCCCCCTGTGTAAAGAAGTCAACTGGCGTCACCAACACAGACAGCTAAAAAAAAACACCCCAATAAAACCCAGAACCCAGTTAGTCTCATTAACTACCGCCCTCTGCTTAAAGGAGTTATAATTTCCTTCACTTTCTGACACAAGCGCGAGGGAATTGCTCAAAAATAAAAACAAAAAGCATAACTTTGGTGTGACTTATACAAATATAAGACACAAAACCGTATACTGGCTTCCGGCAATTCAAACCATG
>NW_013690331.1:0-950 GCF_000517525.1 Limulus polyphemus | reverse complement strand
ACGGTCATTCCTATTTTGTCCATGAAGAAGAAATGTTCACCTTTTGAAAGAACTAAGGTTATAAGGTATCGTGTTTTTGATTTAGTACAAATTAAAGGAAGTCCATATGACCTATGAGAAGTTGGAAGGGTGTTTGTTGAATATTTAGATTTGACGCAAAGAGGCAGGTCTACTTCATGTCAGTATGTGTCAGTGCAAAGAATGTAATGTGAAATCCATTAGCATTTCATGCCATTACTCAAATGTGTCACTATCACCGGTACTTAAAAATCTTTATTATCTGTGTAAAAAGTATCATCAGTAGAATTAGAGAGATTAGGACTCAGACCTATAATAAGTCCAAAATGTGGGGATAGTTTCTGTCAATGAGATGAAACGTGTCTTCTTTCATGAGGAAAGAGAAGAATAGAAAATTTGACACTATCAATGACTCTTTGAACCAACATATAAAGAGGGTAATTAGCCCTCAAATGCTGATTTGGAAATAGTCATTACTTTTATCATAAATCCATACTGTCACCAAAAGACTTTGGGCAACAGTTAAAGTTAGAAAAGTTAATTCAAATAAAAATAAATAATAGATAATTATGCTAAAATAAACAAATATGTATTTTATTAATCCTCTAAATCTTATTTATAAATGACTCGTATCAAATTGATAAAGGTCAACTTGATTTAGTTCACATGCCATATTAATTGTGATTCTTGTAATGTGATGATATGAATAATTTCTCAACCACTGCTGTGTCTGTTATATTTCAGCCAGACTGATGGGCCACAATATTAGGCAAAAGTGCTGTAAATACTTATCAGTGAAAGTAAAGAAGAATTTCTAACAATATGTCAACCAAACTTTCAAGAGGATATCTTTCAATCTTGTTCTCATAAACCTCTTCCAAACTTGTCCAAACCTTAAGCTTTTTTTTTCATTAGACTATCAAAATAAAACC
>NW_013690330.1:0-951 GCF_000517525.1 Limulus polyphemus | reverse complement strand
GAATATTACATGGAAGGTACGTGTACAATGAATTATCTGTTGAGGCTGTTGGGTTACAGATAGTGAATATTACATGGAAGGTAAGTGTATACAATGAATTATCTGTTGAGGCTGTAGTGTCACACATAGTGAATATTACATGGAAGGTACGTGGTAGAATGAATTATCTCTTGAGGCTGGTGGGTCACAGATAGTGAATATTACATGGAAGGTACGTGTACAATTAATTATCTGTCGTCTTTACTAGTCACCTTTCCGCTCTCTTGTTTAATTTATTCGTTATTTAATTTTTTTAAGTTATTTTATTGATTTCTTATTAATCTATATTTATCAATTGAGACTCTCACAAGTTGATATTAAACCTTTGTGGTGGCCAGTTGGATTTCACTGTTCCTCAGTAGAAATTATTTTCATATCCCCAACCACCAAACCATAAAGTACAACTCTGATTTAAACACTTAACGTAGTGCTAACAGTTGTCGCCTATTCCTTATACGTGAGTATATATGTATATCTCCTTTCCAGCCTCCTGAAAACCATCTAACTTACGGTCCAATAACGGGATATTATGTGGGTTATAAAGTTCATGGATCAACCTCGTCATATACGTACAAGACAGTGAACATGCACGAGCTAAAAGGTGAATTAACTTGCCTCTTGACCACTCTAAGAAGATTAACAAGATATTCCATCATTCTTCAAGCTTTCAACAGTAAGGGTTCGGGACCTCCGTCTGATGAAGTCCTCGTGCTAACCTTACACAAAGGTAAGTTGGACAGGATGTCTCGAATCCTTCCAATTATCCTCTGTATGTGTTCCATTTCCATGTTTACTTCAAAAAAAGTATTTTTGTAATATCATTTAACATTTAGTCTTTGAGGGTATTTACTACTATTTTATATAAATATCTGAAGAAATATATAACATAGTGGTGTTTCGCTACTTAGCTTT
>NW_013690329.1:0-951 GCF_000517525.1 Limulus polyphemus | reverse complement strand
AAACTTTCCTGCGATAGATGTCACTGTGTTCAAAGTGAAACTTTCCTGCGATAGATGTCACTGTATTCAAAGTGAAACTTTCCTGCGATAGATGTCACTGTATTCAAAGTGAAACTTTCCTGTTTGCGAATACCACGTAGAGCATCGAACAATCAGACGGCAATAAAGAAAACTTTAAGATGTTTCAAACTCGAAAACGGTAATTATAGAAAACTAACAGATGCCTGTTGAAACAGTTAAATGGTAATTTTCTTGAAAATAGTGATGAATAAATATAACACGTGCAATCAACCCGATCCCTTGAATCAGAAGGTATATGTAATATGATTGTCTAGTGGGCCTTTATAACTATCTTTTGTCATTCCATGTGTTATTTCAATAAGGAAAATTGTGTTTGTTTTTAAACGAAGGAAACTAACCGCAGTGCATTGTTGGCTAAAATATTTGGTTTCGATGTAGCACATTAGAACTGTGGTTGTTAACGCTGGATGCCACCGTTACTATATGTGGTATGGACCACAACAAAGTTAACTACTGTATGTGTGGTATGGACCATAACAAAGTTAACCACTATGTGAAATATGGACCATAACAAAGTTAACCACTATGTGTGGTATGGACCATAACAAAGTTAACTACTATGTGTGGTATGGACCATAACAAAGTTAACCACTATGTGTGGTATAGACCATAACAAAGTTAACCAAAATGTGTGGTATGGACCATAACAAAGTTAACTACTGTGTGTAGTATAGACTATAACAAAGTTAACCACTATGTGTGGTATGGACCATAACAAAGTTAACCACTATGTGTGGTATGGACCATAACAAAGTTAACTACTGTTTGTAGTACAGACCATAACAAAGTTAACCATTATGTGTGGTATGGACTATAACAAAGTTAACCACTATGTGTGGTATGGACCATAACAAAGTTAACTACTATGTG
>NW_013690328.1:0-951 GCF_000517525.1 Limulus polyphemus | reverse complement strand
TCACACCATATCATCGCATGATGGAGCTCTTAATGTTCAATGTCACAGCCAATGAAAACACTAGCCACACCATATCATCACAACAAATATATCGGGAAATTCGTTGTCTAAAAAATTTATCTATAAAAATAACATTTTTGTGATCTCTACGTTAAAAATGTGTTGTTCTTTTTTATCTTAAATTTTGAATATGTTATAAAGGATGTTGTGTTTTATCACTTACCTGTCTGTCTCTTGTTCTTATTATCTATCTAGCCTGACTATTTGTTATATTTCTGTCTATCTGTATGTATAGCCAACCTTTTGCTATCTTTTTTCCTCTCTCCCCGTTTACTATCTGTCTGTCTGACCAGATGCCTTTGGTATCTTTCTATCTGTCTATCTAGGCAGAGTACTTTGCTATCGTTCTTTCTCTCTCTTACTCTTTGTCGATCTGTCTAGGTAGTACATTTTGTTTGCTTTCTGCCTCTTCCTTACTATCTGCGTATCTAACTAGAGCCCTCCACTGTTTCTCCCTTTTTTTTCTTCCCCTTATCTATCTATCTGTCTTCCTGTTTCTTTGTGAACATTTAGTACTCTGCTATTATCAATATTTCACTTGTTCAGGTGATCATAGCGTTAAGTGTTTTTCTTCCAATATTTTTTTTCCATATTAAATAGTAGGAAACGAAGGGACAGTACAGGCCTGGGGGATTTATTCTCAGATAGAAGGGCTTCACCAGAACTAACTACGGAATACCCTTACTCTCCTGCTGAGATACGACCAATACGAGAACCGGTACTCCAGAAACAACCGAGATCATGGCACCCATCTCCTTACTGTTCAGAAGACGAAGAAGACTTGTTAACGAAAGAAGAAATGAGACAAATCAAAGGAGAAGTAAGAAGAAGGAATCTACACCCAGATCATACCGGTAAACCACACCCAGATCATACCGGTAAACCATACAC
>NW_013690327.1:0-951 GCF_000517525.1 Limulus polyphemus | reverse complement strand
CAAAAACTGTTTAAGCACAAAAGCTGGAAGCACCATTTACAAAAAAACATTTTTTACACATTGTGACATAGAATTTATCGTTAACTTTACGTTTTCTTTTGCTTTCCGACTGGGTAAATTATCTGTAATTTATTGTTAACTTTTTTTTCTTTCTGGCTAGATGAATTATTTGTCATTTATTTTACGATTTGTTTGTAATTAAGCACAAAGCTACACAATGGGCTATCTGTGCACCACGGGTATCGAAACTCGGATTCTAGCGTTGTAAGTCCGCTGTGCCACTGGGGGGGGGGGCTTATCTTAAGATGACTTTTTATTATATCTGCATGATTTACGTATTTGTGAATTTATTGTTAACTTTATTGTTTTTTTAATTTCCAGCTGGATCTTTTGAAGGATTGTATTTCGTGATCACCAAACGCTCAAGATAAGACACTACATCGAAAAAAGCAAAAGAAAATCTCGTCAAACATAAACTGCTCTAATCATTCGGGTGACTGCACAAGTTTATAGCTTTATATCTTTCTTATCACTCATATCTCATAAAAACTGATGACCTGGTACCAGAAGATGCTCACCGTCATATTACTGCCAGTTGTATCAGTTCCCCCTAAACGAGGCCAGCGAATCTCGTCCTCACACGGCAGCCTGAATGGATTTCTGGGATTGCCACGGTGATTGTTGGAACCATTACTTCTCGGTCTTGACTTCTGTTGAGACCGCTTCCAATTCCGGCTAATGAAAAGCAGTATTGTTCATTTAGTATCTACAGTGTTCAATTCCGGCTAATGAAAAGCAGTATTGTTCAGTTAGTATCAACAATGTGTAATTCCGGCTAATGAAAAGCAATATTGTTCAGTCAGTATCAACAGTGTTCAATTCCGGCTAATGAAAAGCAGTATTATTCAATTAGTATCAACACTGTGTATTTCCGGCTAATGAAAAGCAGTC
>NW_013690326.1:0-951 GCF_000517525.1 Limulus polyphemus | reverse complement strand
ATATATTTGACAGCGGGTACCTATCCTTCCACCGGGATATTTGACAGTATATAACAGAAATAAAATTAGTTAAATCCAAAACGTTAGCCGACTTTCTTCATACACTCCTGGCCAACTATACATTTTAGAGTACGTTAAGTTTAGTTTGAATTTCGTGCTAAACTACTCGAGAACCAGGTGCTTACTGTCCTTAACTTAGAGTGACAGATTAGTCAACACCGCCTATCGCCAACTCTTAGCCTACACTTTTACTATCGAATAGTGAGATTGGCAGTCACATTATAACGCCCTCGCGGCTAAAAGGGTCAAAATGTTCAGTGACTGGGATTCACAGACTGCGAAACGAGTGCCCTAACCATCAGGCCTTGCCAGGCCAATAAGTTAATTACGATAAGAGGCTTATCTATATTAGTCAAACATAATTGTGTAATTTTATATTATATAAATTAATTATTAGGAAAAGGCGAGAAAAAAATAAAAATCCTTCATTTGTATTCTAACCATCAAAGAATCACCACTTGAAAACTACTGAAACTCCAAATCCTTGTTTTCCTTCTTCTCAGGGATTCCTCCTCCTGCGTTAACTTGGTGGAAGGAAGATAACATGGTCCAGGACAAATTCACCGTTACGCCTCAAGGGTTTTCAAGAAACGAGATCGTATTACATCAGCTCCGCCGTCAAGATCTTTTTATCTCTTTCACATGCAAAGCCTCTAACACCAATCTTACTGGTCCTATTTCTAGCTCGGTGACCCTGGATCTGTATTGTGAGTTGTAATTTTACAAAACATGACCGTGAAATGTATCAAAAGAATGAGTAACTTACAACGTTTTATATGTTTTTAATTATAATTGTTGACATCATATCTTTTATAGGTGTACAAATAAAATGATAATTATAACGATGGTCATTTTACTGAATATAGATATCATCTATCGTTCTATCATGAA
>NW_013690325.1:0-951 GCF_000517525.1 Limulus polyphemus | reverse complement strand
TGTAGACATTTTATCGTCTTAAGCCTCAGCATGTTTTATCACCTAACTAGTGGCAGTATGTAGACATTTTATCGTCTTAAGTCTCAGTATGTAGACATTTTATCGTCTTAAGGCTCAGCATGTTTTATCATCTAACTAGTGGCAGTATGTAGACATTTTATCGTCTTAAGCCTAAGCATGTTTTATCATCTAACTAGTGGCAGTATGTAGACATTTTATCGTCTTAAGCCTAAGCATGTTTTATCATTAATCTATTTTTGTACGTCAGTTTCTCTACTTTGATCCTATCTAGCCTTTAAAAAAAATGTACCGATAAAGGATATTGACGTCATAAGTGACGTCATATGTTTAAGTACACAAAAAGATAAATGGCCCAGATTACAAGTTTTAGTCTAAAGTAGCATTTTTTTATTGTCGTGTAATTCAGAAGCAGGCGAGTCTTAATACGTCCATAACTCTTGTGTTTACAAAAAACAAACAAACTGTAAGCCATTTGTAAAGGAAACTTATGCTTTATTTTTCCTTGTTACTGAAACGAGGTTGAAAATAACAGAACACCGATGTTTATAATGATCGTATAGATAGCTACTTAAGTGAATCGCGACAAATTTAACAGTGGAAATTGAAACAGAAACTAGTCGGATACAGGATGAACAAAATTAAGGTTTCACCCAGCCTGGTCTATTAAGTTACCAGGTGTTCACAAGCAGACTTTCGAAACACATCATTATGTGCTACCAAAGTGAAGAAAAAAACACAAGAGATTTTGGAAAATGTGCAGTAGAAACCATCTAAATGTAATAAACCATGTAATAACCATCTGTAATAATTCTTTACTTAAAGAATTATTACAGCTCATCCTTTGATCTAACAATTTAGCTTTAGACCTAATTATTAGTTCATTTCCTGATGTTCTGTAAGATCTAACTATCATCTAACTATTGTTTCTAT
>NW_013690324.1:0-951 GCF_000517525.1 Limulus polyphemus | reverse complement strand
GAGATGGCCACGTAAAGTTTCTGCAGGTCTAATGAAAACGGATTTTTTTCCTGCTCTTGAACAGTTGCTGTTCTACGGCTGGTTCATATATTCATATCTTTTAAGATAAACACGTTTGTTAATATGAAAACTTGCCTAGACGACACCAAGAACAGATATCTTCGCAACGACAGGTGTCAAAGAATTGATTTGAAAGAACAACTAACTATAGAAAACAATTTTTTTTTAATGACACAAGTACGAATGTTGGCTCATATCATGTATATGTGTTCTGTTATAAAGATTTTTTAAATCGATAACTGAAAACCAGTTTGTCAGCCAACATAATGTTTTGTCACCTTATTTCTTGACAGTTACGGCGACAAGATGGCGCTGAATGCAAAAGGATAACATATCCCAGATGACTGCTGCCGGTATTCTTCGATAATTGGATTTTCTCTAGCAAAAATAAGATTTCTGATTAGATTGCGACGATGTTCGTTTTTCGCTACGTCCAACGTGAGTAATTTGATACACATGAAGCACGTGACTCTGTCGTATCAACTTCAGTAACACTTGTTAAACTGTAGTCATTAATGTATAAAAACAAAACAAAAACCTTTCTCGAAATTCAGATATCACCAACAAGTTTCAGTGTACTTGATATATCTTTTTGACGTAGTGTTTGCAAACTTGTAACATCAATATAAATGAGAGTTTCCAATAAAAATATACAAATATACATGGTTAGGAGTTAGTCATGTAAACATGGGACAGGCGAATATGTAAATCTAATTGCGGTAAACGTTATATTTCAAATCAGATTCAAATTGACATAGGCTATGCGTGGCCTAGAGTTTAAAGTGTCGGGCTGTGTATCGAAGGGTCCAAGGTTCAAAGCGTAATTTGTTGAACATGCTTCGGACTTTAAGTTGTATACGCAGTTTATAAATGTGACAGTCAGACTCAGTT
>NW_013690323.1:0-951 GCF_000517525.1 Limulus polyphemus | reverse complement strand
GGCAAATAAGATCTATTCTTCAAGATGATATATACCAATTTCATGCACTGTGTGAATCAAGACACTATTAATAATAATAAAGCCTTGTATCCAGAAAGTGTCTCTAGGTTCAGAGTGCTCTATTATATACACTGTAAATTTGTCTTACCTTTGACCCCTGAGAAAATAAATGAGAGGAATAAATCCGAAACCTGTCTGTTTTAATCTGTGGGGTTGTTGTAAGGTATCTCATCCAGATTGGTTGAAATGAAAGAAGTAGCGACCCTAATTTTTAGATTTTTTTAAACTTTGACCTCTGAAAATGTGACTGGTTATTACAAGGTACATTTGTACCATGTCTCATTTAGATTGATAAAAATATAAGGGAACTGTAGGCCGACGTGTTTTTATAACATTTGACCTCTGATCCCCTAAAATGAGAACAGGGCCTAAATAAAAATTATGTCCAAGCGTGTTGGACCAAAGTATAAGCCGTGATATAAAAGAAAGCAACACAAATGTAATCTTTAAAATAAATAAAGAAACATGGGAAGTACAGTATATCTCCCTCCTTATGGGGGAAACATGAAAATAAAGATACAATATGAAAACTTTCCCAACTGAAATGGAAAAATAAAAAATGCAAAACTTGTTTAACTAAAACAGAATATTTGAAATGAGAGAAAGAAAAGTCTCAAGTTTCACCATAAAAATATTTATAATTGGCAGTTTATTAAACACAAAATTATTAACAAAATAAAGTAGTTGACTTACAGCGTTTTCTTGTGAAGCACACATCTGATGAAGCCACTCAAAGAATCTGTATCAAATATACAAAAAACAATTACTTTTCATATAATATCTATTCCTTAAAAACAGTTCAGAATGAATTTGTATAATAAATAATACTTTGAACCTTTGGTACAGAATTGAGGAAAACAAAGACGATTGTACAGATCATGCCGTTAGTGG
>NW_013690322.1:0-951 GCF_000517525.1 Limulus polyphemus | reverse complement strand
AGACGTTTTTAAATTCATGTTAGTGTCGTATTGCATGGTTCAGAGTGAATGAGACGTTTTTTAAAGTCATGTTAGTGTCGTATTGCATGGTTCAGAGTGAATGATACTTTTTTAGTCATGTTAGTGTCGTATTGCATGATTCAGAGTGAATGACACGTTTTTAAAGTCATGTTAGTGTCGTATTGCATGGTTCAGAGTGAATGAGACGTTTTTTAAAATCATGTTAGTGTCGTATTGCATGATTCAGAGTGAATGAGACCTTTTTAAAGTCATGTTAGTGTCGGTATTGCATGGTTCAGAGTGAATGAGTACGTTTTTTAAAGTCATGTTAGTGTCGTATTGCATGGTTCAGAGTGAATGAGACACTTTTAAAGTCACGTTAGTGTCGTATTGCATGGTTCAGAGTGAATGAGATACTTTTTAAAGTCATTTAAAGTCATTAAATTCGTTTCTTAACTTTTATTAATATTAGACAACAAATATAGAATACTTACGTGGATGAAGCAACTGGGATGGGAATTCTCGGCAGCATGTAATTGTTCACCTGTGACATCTAAGGACACTGGTTCGAGGTCATATTGTTTCATGACCTCTTTCAACTTAACACCTACCGAATTTCTCGAAACTTCGTCACATTTAGCTGCAATTCGCCACATAAGTAGAAACTGAAGAATAGGAAAAATTTTTTATATATTTAAACTATTGAAAGAAAAGGCCTAGCAATAATCAACGTAGAGTAAATAAAAATTATATATCATCAGTTGACCCAAACATAAAATATATCAAAAAATGCACAGTCTGTTGTATGATGAATGAAATATTGTAAACATACAACACACAGTTTGTAATACAGTTAACATACAATACACAGTTTGTAACACAGTTAATGCACAACACACAGTTTGTAACACAGTTAACATACAACACACAGTTTGTAACACAGTTAACGCT
>NW_013690321.1:0-951 GCF_000517525.1 Limulus polyphemus | reverse complement strand
CTATTACAAGTATGCAGGGTGAGGTAAAAGTAACTTGCCCAAAATCTCGAGAAATAATATTTATTTTAAAGTATTATAAATTGAAAACTAATCAATGCAAATTTTAAAAAAGTTATGAATGGGCATGTTAATCATTGCCAGGAAAATGAGACTAACCATTAATGTTTTAATATTATGTTCTAATCCTGAATAAGATCTTTGTGACAAGTTACTTTAATTTGCCTCACCCTGTATAATGATTACTTTCCTCTTTTTATCACAGATTTCCATGTGTACTTGTTGGGAATAGTTACTGGCTACGTCAAATCCTAATATAACTACCAGTCGTTCATCTGATGCAAAGATACCCACGCTATATACATGGCATTAAATGTCACAAATATCAGTTTCTTGCTACAAACCCTCTTGTTCAGTACAACCCTCATTCAAAGCATTCAGATGGTAAATTGAAATGGCTATCAAACTCAAAGCATTCATCCAATTGCTTATCTGTATAAACTATCCAATTTCACTGAAATTGGCTCGGCTAGTTTCTCACAGGAATTTTTGACACCAGACAGACAAACAGACTACTCTGTTTTATTCACAGATAGATAATGTGAACATTATTTTTAAGAAAGTATAACAAAAATAAAAAGCAAAAAGAGCCTTCATCTCTGCACAGACCTGTTGACCTATGTTTCCTTGCTCACCCTAAACATTTAATTATAAATCTGGTTATAACTATCACAGACAAATTTCTAAGAAAAAAGACGAGATATACCTTGTTAGGCTGAACCAGTTATGTTATGGCCAATGAAATGTACAAATAAAAAACATTTTACAGATGTTTACCTAGCACTTTTAAAAGATGTGTGCACTTTATATCCGTACTTACACCCCTGCATATTGATATGATCACATGCAGTATAAGAAAACAAGCATTAAGTTAATATACTGTACACTATATCC
>NW_013690320.1:0-951 GCF_000517525.1 Limulus polyphemus | reverse complement strand
GAGTTACATCGTTACAATATAGGGATGTAGATGGAGAGTACTAGAGACAACAGAGTTACATCGTCACCATATAGGGATGTAGATGGAGAGTACTAGAGACAACAGAGTTACATCGTCACCATATAGGGATGTAGATGGAGAGTACTGGAGACAACACAGTTACATCGTCACCATATAGGGATGTAGATGGAGAGTACTAGAGACAACACAGTTACATCGTCACCATATAGGGATGTAGATGGAGAGTACTAGAGACAACAGAGTTACATCGTCACCATATAGGGATGTAGATGGAGAGTACTGGAGACAACAGAGTTACATCGTCACTATAGACTACAAGGACTTTGAATACAACTATATAGTACTAGAACAATATTCCCAGCTGTTATTGTTCACATCCCATATCCTAGTTGATTTGAGAAGATGTAATTTTGGCTTTTTTCCTGAAGCCATTGGTAATGATGGTGGTGAAAGATAGTATAAACAACAGAGATAAATGAAGTGCATTTTTTATTTTTATTATCATCTTCACTTTCGAAGAATCTTCATTCTTTAGAACTCTGTGATGGAAAAAGAGCATTTCTTGCTAATTAATATGTACTTACTCGTGGCTAGCAGATATTAAAAATACCAGTCACATAAAACCGCATTTCAATAAGTACCATAGAGATAAAATCATGGATATATAAGCATTAAAACACATACAATAACTGTTCCACAAATACTAATAAACATAGAATCATACTTTAACAAGCACCTTACACGGATAGCAAAAGTTAAAAAACACACCATGCACATAAACTCTCCGTTATACAAACACCAATTCATCTAAAGTCGCACTTAAATAAGCACCATACACATAAATTCACAATTCAAGAAAGACCATAAACATAAAACCACAATTCAAGAAAGACCATAAACATAAAACCACAGTTCAACAAACACCATACT
>NW_013690319.1:0-951 GCF_000517525.1 Limulus polyphemus | reverse complement strand
GCTTAAAGGCACGTCATAGATAGAGCTGCTTAAAGGCACGTCATAGATAGAGCTGCTTAAAGGCACGTCATAGAGCTGCTTAAGATAACACTACGCTCTGCACGTAAGCGGCAAAACTTGGAATTACGTAATTTAAATTATTTAATCATTCGTATTTGTTCCATTCTCCTAGACAATTTATAAATAATAACTATTGTACTCTGACAGTTATTTCGATAAGATACAAATAAAGAAGCTTTATACAACGTTAAGTTTCCAATCTTTCTCGAGTACTGTCTGGAAACTTATCTAATTACAGTTTTCAATTTCTTGAGTGAAGATTCTGAATCCAGGATACGAGCAGTACAGATGCTACACAAATAGCGTTAAAAAACAGGTTTCATTATGACGCGTTTCAGTAAAACATCGGGTGAAGATACCCAACAATCAAATTATCTTAATTCTAGGTACATCCAGTCTTACAGTGAACAGGTTTTAAAAGCACAACGGAACGAGAACTGAGAATTATCACGAGTAAATAGTTCCAGTCACTTTTTCAAAGCCCAGAGCTACACAGTTAACCAAGCGTGCTCTGGCCACCGCGGGTATCGAAACCCAATTTTTAGCGTTACAAGTCCTCCGACTTACCGCTGAGCCTCCAGCATCGATTCATTAAGACTGTTATGTAATTAGCTGTTGATTATCATGCGCACTTTTAGCATATTTGTTTGGTTATCATCAAACTCTTATCAAAGTTCATTGACCCACAAACACGGGAAGACTTCTTTGAATTCTCGTTCTACCAACTCAGTTATTTGTTTCTAACTTCAACACTTTCATTGGAATGTAATTTACATTGTATTCTCCTGCCCGGTTTCGCTCTGCTTAACAATCCTGTGGTGATGTGAAAATACTTGAATAATGCACATTAAACTAGATCTTGTGACGTTCTGAATCTTTTAGTTATGTCCA
>NW_013690318.1:0-951 GCF_000517525.1 Limulus polyphemus | reverse complement strand
AAATATTGACTACAAGAAGCCTTATGAACAGGTTAGATGCGTGTAGAATATTAACTACAAGAAGCTTTATGAACAGGTTAGAAACGTGTAGAACTTTAACTGCAAGAAGCTTTATGAGCAAGTTAGAAACATGTTGAACATTAATTACAAGAAGCTCTATGAACAGGTTAGAAGCGTGTAGAATATTAACTACAAGAAGCTTAATGAACAGGTTAGAAGCGTGTAGAATATTAACTACAAGAAGCTTTATTAACAGGTTAGAAACGTGTAAAATATTAACTACAAGAAGCTTTATGAACAGGTTAGAAGCGTGTAGAATATTAACTAGCAAGAAGCTTTATGAACAGGTTAGAAGCGTGTAGAATATTAACTACAAGAAGCTTTATGAGCAGGTTAGAATTGTGTAGAATATTAACTACAAGAAGCTTTATGAACAGGTTAGAAGTGTGTAGAATATTGACTACAAGAAGCTTTATGAACGGGTTAGAAGCGTGTAGAATTTTAACTGCAATGAAGCTTTATGAACAGGTTAGAAGCGTGTAGAATTTTAACTGCAAGAAGCTTTATGAACAGGTTAGAAGCATGTTGAACATTAACTACAAGAAGCTTTATGAGCAAATTAGAAGCATGTAGAATATTGACTACAAGAAGCTTTATGAACGGGTTAAAAGCGTGTAGAATTTTAACTACAATGAAGCTTTATGAACAGGTTAGAAGCGTGTAGAATATTAACTACAAGAAGCTTTATGAACAGGTTAGAAACGTGTAGAACTTTAACTGCAAGAAGCTTTATTAACAGGTTAGAAACATGTTGAACATTAATTACAAGAAGCTCTATGAACAGGTTAGAAGCGTGTAGAATATTAACTACAAGAAGCTTAATGAACAGGTTAGAAGCGTGTAGAATATTAACTACAAGAAGCTTTATGAACAGGTTAGAAACGTGTAAAA
>NW_013690317.1:0-952 GCF_000517525.1 Limulus polyphemus | reverse complement strand
TTCTCTAAATGTTATCCATTTTTGTTGTAATGGTTAGTAATCTAAGTCGAATCCTTAATTACTTCCTTTTTATTACTTGATGTCAATTACCAATTAGCTTTGACTGCCACTTTCATGGAAGTCCTGAGAAAGACTGCACGTGGTGTCAGGAGCAAGGGCTCAATTTGGGGTTTTGTTACAAAAAAAAGGCTGGGACACCTCTCAATAAGCCTTGAATGAATTAAATATTCAGACTTTCTTGATTTCTATGTTAGTTTGACCGAGTGTATTATAAGTTACCTGGATGTAATAATCTTATTTTAATTTTTTTTTCTCGTGTATTATTCCATTTTATTTCATTGTATTCTCCAAGATATATCGGTGGTATAGAGTCTGTATGTATATTATGCATCCGAATTCTGACTTTTGTTGGCATTCCTATTCATCCAATATATTGGAGAAGCCCTTTACAATCTTCTCACCGATAACACACTCAGTCAAACTAGAAGGCAGAAAAAAACCTGAATATCCCTATTGAAAACATGTAAATAATAGCGTTGATTCAAGTTTTCACATTTGTTATTATAACGTAGGATATTAACTAATTAAAACTTAGTAGCTGGTAAAAAAGTAATTAATTTAAAATCAGACTACCAACAATGATAATGATTGATATTCTATCGCAGCACTCTTACATTTTGATTAGTCAGAGAGAATCAGTCCCCCCTCCCCAGTGGGACAGCAGTATGTTTATGGAGTTAGAAAGCTCCGGCGTTCATTTCCCTATGGTGGACACAACAAATAGTCCAATGTGGCTTAAGCATTGATTTCACTAGTTAATGATTTCAGATCTGATTGTTAAGATGGATTTTTTTGTACATTTGACCTTCTATTTTATATTTTATAATTACAGATATACTTTATTTAACACGTAGAAGAACAGCTGTTATGCTGCGAAAGCGCTAATTCTTTT
>NW_013690316.1:0-952 GCF_000517525.1 Limulus polyphemus | reverse complement strand
GACAGGAAAGGTAATTAAAAAAAAGAACAAATAGAATAATAAAAGTAAACGTAGTAGATACGATAAACCTAAATAGAAAAACAGACAGAAGGAAAGCAAGCCTGGAAAGAAAATATTGAGGTCAGTAAAGTGTATGCTGAGGCAAAAAAAATGTAGTAAAGAGAAAGTGAGGTTAAGAATAAAAGTAAATAATTAAAAAAAAGCCATCCTAGAATTCTAGCAAAAAGCAGAGAGATGTAAGCAAGCAATACGTGATAATTTCTGCCAGGAATGTGACCCAACAGTCTCCTCTGTATCAAATCAATTTTTGAAAATGGAAAAAAATTATGAAAAATATAACATGTGTTAGGGCAATAGAATATGAAAAAGTAGAATGGCGAATGACTTAGAACTGAGAAAGAAGATTTCTTACACTGATATACGAGTCAGCTATAAGAATTTAATCTTTTCGGAGAAAAAAGGATACGGTTCTATATCTTTTTTGGCCTATTAATTAATAATAAATAACTAAGACTGTTTGTTTTATATCTGTCTCTTTATAACACAATATGAAGTATTTTAGACTTATCATGAGTGCAAAGATATTCAAATTGAGAATTAGTGAGATATCCCGCTTTAGAATTATTTTCGACTAACGCTTGGCTAGAATCTCTGACTTGCATATACTAGTCTTAGTGCAATATTAAAATGTTCCTTCAAATTGTGTTCATTTTTTATTGAATGGCATTCAAAAGACTATTGGGGGGTAGGGATTAGATCATATGTTAATGCGACTTCAAAGTTTGACATATACATTTAATTTATTGATGACTGAATACGATCAAATAATCAAAACGTTTTTGGGTAGCTCTTCAATTGAGTTTTGAAAAATTGCTGACAAATATACAGACACAATATCTCCAATGACTTTCATTTTTCAATTTTCAGTACCCTATTTTATGACAATTTTATT
>NW_013690315.1:0-952 GCF_000517525.1 Limulus polyphemus | reverse complement strand
TTAAAACCACTAATATCATATCATCAGATCTTTGTATGAATGAACTTAAAACCACTAATATCAGATCTTTGTATGAATAAACTTAAACACTAATATTAATATCATATCATCAGATCTTTGTATGAATGAACTTAAAAACACTAATATTAATATCATATCATCATATCTTTGTATGAATGAACTTAAAACAACTAATATCAGATTAACAAAGATCTGATGATATGATATTAGTGGTTTTAAGTTCATTTATACAAAGATCTGATGACACGATATTAGTGGTTTTAAGTTAATTCATACAAAGATCTGATGATATGATATTAGTGGTTTTTAAGTTCATTCATACAATAATCTGATATTAGTTGTTTTAAGTTCATTCATACAAAGATCTGATGATATGATATTAACAGATACTAGCAGGAAGCGACTGTTTTTACTAGACAGATACTAGCAGGAAGTGACTGTTTTTACTAGACAGATACTAGCAGGAAGCGACTGTTTTTACTAGTTATTATCAATCATAGTTTCATCTTCACATATTTTTATTAACCTGTCTTCTTTTTTACTTGAGAGATTCTTCAGCCCTTCCTTTTGCCTTCTTGCTCGCTGTGACCTTTCATCATCACCATCTTCATATTTGCTGTCCTTCCCATCTTTCTGTGGATCCTCTTCTTATAAGTTTAAAACAGAAAAGTCTTTTGATAATCAACATTTGATCTCTACATCAATATTATCAATATGTTAATGTTTAAAGTACTTTCCATAGTTCTGGTTGCACACATAGATACTGACATACAAGCTACGTCTATTATAGTTAGATACATGTATTTATATTCGCAGTACATATGATTATATACATATAATTTTCAAGGTTGCTAGCTCCTTGTAATTGTTTCAGTCTTTTTAACAAAGATCTGATAACTAGTAAAAACAGTCACTTCCTGCTAGTATCTGT
>NW_013690314.1:0-952 GCF_000517525.1 Limulus polyphemus | reverse complement strand
TTATGGTGTGATAGGAATTTTAGTAAGTCTTGAAGTTCTTATAGCTTAAATTTTCTTGCACTGCTATAAAGTTATAGATATAGTAATGACGTTGTTCGTCTGTAGACGTTTACTTTCTACGTGATCACTAGAGTTCTAAACAGCATATTTTTTTTTATTCTCAAATCTCGGGTATTTCCCTTGCAAATGGAAAGAACCATCTTGATTTTGGAGTTAAAAGGCCAAAAATCAAGGTGATCCTTTCAAGAAATAAAGATTTAGTTTCTGTGCAAAAGAAAATATAACCATAGAATTCACACACCATATTTATCAACACACCAAAACAACAATAGCTGATGGTTTGGGGGAAAATACATTTTACTGATACTTATATATATTATTTATTACGTGAATGAATAACGTAGAAATTACTGATTTCCCTACTTTTAAATGATAAATTCTACACGTTCTTCAAAATTTTAATTATTAAATAGCAAATAATTCGTACATTTTTTTTCGTTTTTATTTCGAATTTTCTTTATTTTCAATGTTTGTATTTCTTGTAGATACTAGAGAATATTTAATACATCACTTTAGAATTTTTAGACATTGTTTCGTGAATCTTAATCAAGTTGTTTACAAATGAAATCCTTCAATGTATTTGAGTTTTCCGTATTACTATCGGTTGCTTTGCGATTAGCTTAAACGTTAGACTAGTCGGTTGTTCACATTTTTTGAATTCAAGTTTTGATTAGTTGTTTTAGCGCAAAGCTACACGATAGTCTATCTGCGCTCTGTTCACCACAGAGTATCGAACCCCGGATTTTAGTGTTGTAAATCTGTAAACTATCCGTTGAGTCACCGATGAGCTTCAAGAGGCATTTATTGTTAAAGTTGGTGACATTATTTTTCTTTAATATAATTCAAGATTTATGATTCTATGAAAAAAAGACGATACCAGCCTGTATTTTGA
>NW_013690313.1:0-952 GCF_000517525.1 Limulus polyphemus | reverse complement strand
TTGTTGAGTGCCACCTTCTTCACTACTGGTGCTAGAATATGGTTATAAGTTACTGGAGGAATTCAAAGGGTGTTGTTGAGTGCCTCCTTCTTCACTACTGGTGCTAGAAGCATGGTTTCTAAGAAGAACCGTTAGCATAGGTGTGCATCCAAGTGTGATTAACTTTAAGTATAGATATAGTTGGTTTTATAGCGAATTACTGAAGAGAGTATTTTGCCCCAACATTAAAACTTTATGGACATTTCATTGAGACACTACGCCGAAAAGTAAACACTGAAAATCAAGTAGAATTGTTTGTAGTTAGAACAGTTATTAAAGCTTCATACAATTTTGCAAGCTTGGAAATGAGGACTCTTGCAGTTATGTGGTCAGTTAGTCAAGTTTCCACAATAAACATTACATTTTCACTAACAACAAATGTAATATCCCACTTCAGGCTGAGGTTCTTATGCAAATTCGATTTTATACTTTGTAACTGAGGGAGAAATAATGGAAATATTGAGACTCAACATCATTTTTCAATCATGATGAAGATGCATCTGGAAGTACCTATTAAAATAGACTTTTTTTACGATCAAACTGACACTATATAAAAAACTTGAAATAATTTATTATGTAATATATTTGTATTATTCCATTCTATATTACCTCCACCAGGGGCTCAGCGGTAAATCTGAAGGCATATAACGCTAAGAACCGGGTTTCGATACTCGTAGTTTTGTGTTTAATCATTCCTTGTATACTGTTTTCAGCTATCCATTACAAGATAATGTCTAGAGTGATTAGTACACGCTTGCCATCATTGTCGTTATACTAATGAGCAGTTACATCCAAACACTAACACTTAAGTTATTACAAATATCATTTGAAAAAAGGGTGGTATGTTAAGTTTTGTAATAGTTTGTACAATAAGAAACTACGATAAACTACGTTCCTAAAAACATGACGTGTG
>NW_013690312.1:0-952 GCF_000517525.1 Limulus polyphemus | reverse complement strand
GTAAAATTAACCGTTACATCGAACAAATTAATTACTAAGAAAATGCTAAAAAGAGATTAATAGATTAAGCTTTAATTAAAAAGTCAAACTCACAAATTTTAATAAGTTTATCTAGATTTTGAAAAAAAAGTGATTTCCTCAAATTTCATTTTTTTGGGATTCGGCATGAAAAAAAATAACTCAAATTCTGAATGCTGATCTTTTTGAGGTCTGGGTTAACAAGAAATGCGAGTCTGAAACACAAAAAGAAATCACGACGGTTTTTTATTCGCTCGTAGCTCCCGGGTTTAAAGCAATGAAATTTAAAGGCCTTTTCACGCAGTAGAGATCAAAATCATATACTCGCACTTCTCACTGAACCGTATATGTAGTTTTGGGGTTGTGAAACGAACAAACATTTATTGGAAGATAAAGTACTGAAACGGAAGAAAGCTTGCTTGTTTTAAGATTCTAATTTCACAACTGATCGTGAAATGGATCTTGACTTTGTTTGTCAGAAGAATAGCGTTAATACCGAATTAGTTTTATTGTCATTTCACGTGCCTTCATCGAATCTTTATTTGGTGAGTAAGCATGTTTTGTTTGCTAAACACAAAGATACATATGAGATAATTATGCTCTGCAAACATCGGGTATCTAAACCCGATTTTTAGTGTGATAAGCCCTCTGACTTACCGTTGGAACACCGAAGAAATAAGCACGTATAAAATTGGGAATACAGTTAATTTGGCGATCGTTTTTCGAATTTTTGGCAAATTTAACATTTTCATGTTTTAAGTGAATTAGTCATTGTGTGTGTGAAAATCCATGTTTTTTTCCTCCTAATAGTCAATACTTATTTAAGTTGAACGCATTGTTCTTTCATTGTATATTTTATTTTTCTTGCTTTTTGCAAGAGTAAATCCAAGTTAGAGAAAGATCTGGTGAACCGATTCTAGAATATGTTAACTAT
>NW_013690311.1:0-952 GCF_000517525.1 Limulus polyphemus | reverse complement strand
TCTTCCTTCCAAACATTCAACGTCATCTTCTATAACATATATAAGGTAGCAGTAATAGTTCCTGCTCTTCCTTCCAAACATTCTACGTCATCTTCTACAACATACATAAGGTAGCAGTAATAGTTCCTGCTCTTCCTTCCAAACATTCTACGTCATCTTCTACAACATACATTAGGTAGCAGTAATAGTTCCTGCTCTTCCTTCCAAACATTGTACGTCATCTTCTATAACATATATAAGGTAGCAGTAGTAGTTCCTGCTCTTCCTTCCAAACATTCTACGTCATCTTCTATAACATACATAAGGTAGCAGCTGTAGTTCCTGCTCGTTCTTCCAAACATTCTACGTCATCTTCTATAACATATATAAGGCAGTAATAGTTCTTGCTAAGCAAGAACTATTACTGCCTTATATATGTTATAGAAGGTGACGTAGAATGTTTGGAAGAACGAGCAGGAACTACTACTGCTACCTTATGTATGTTGTAGAAGATGACGTAGAATGTTTGGAAGGAATTCCTTCCAAACATTCTACGTCATCTTCTATAACATACATAAATAAGGTAGCAGTTGTAGTTCCTGCTTGTTCTTCCAAACATTCTACGTCATCTTTTATAACTTAAATGAGGTAGCAGTTGTAGTTCCTGCTCTTTCTTCCAAACATTATAAACAACCTAGGCTCCACACACAGATTTGATGACAAAGACGATCGTAGTGTTTTATAAACAAGCTTAAATCTCTGATATTATTAGATGCATATGTAGGCCTAGTATAGAAGAAAACTTTTCTGCTTACTTTTGAACATTTCTATTGGAACTTTTATTGCTTCTCACGTGATACTCTAAAGGAATTTTTATTGACATTAAATAATTAAACATATACTGAATACATTAGCTCATCTGTAATTCCCAAAAACAAGTATGTAATTTTGCTTGTCATTTTGAGCATTACAC
>NW_013690310.1:0-952 GCF_000517525.1 Limulus polyphemus | reverse complement strand
CCTGGAAGATACCACAAGAAATACACCTGTTTCCTATGCAAAATTCGCGAGGGCTACCGTGTTAAGGATGAGCACGGCCATACAAGCTAGTTTCACAATATGGAACGTCGGAACACTAAGGACAGAAGACGCGAATCAGCTGAACTTGAATCAATGTAAGATCCGTCCATCCAAGAAACACGCTGGAAAGGTATCATAGCTAAAGATATCGCTTTTAAGCTCCTGTACAACGGAATGGTATCAGGAAAGAATGGTGTCGATATAACAATCTGTAAACAGTTAAAGAATTGGGGCATCGTTGAGGCTAAACTTGTGGGTGACAGGCTCATGTCTGTAAGACTTTTTCTGGATATTACAATACGATATTACAATACTGAGCAATTATGCGCCTCAAATTGGATGTGACGATGGGGAAAAAGAACAGATTTGGGTGAAATTGGATGAACTCCTCCAAAACATCGAAAACACAAAGCCAACAATAATCGACTGTGATTTAAACGGCTCTGTTGATTACTAAACAGAAGGATATGGAAGAGTGCATGGAGGATATGAACATGGGGTGATTAATGTAGAAGGTTAAACGATCCTGAATGCAACAATGGCATATGACCTTGCATTTGTAAACAGTTTTTCACAAAGAACATAGAACATAACGTAGCTTATACAAAGCGGAGATTTTAATAGTCAAATAGACTACATACTAGTTAACAAAAGCAAAATAGAATCAGTGGAAAAATACAACTTAATACCTGAAAATACCCTCACAAAACAACACAAGATGCTAGTTATGAGTATCGAATGTAAGGAAGCGAAGAAAAAGAGGAAGGCCAAAACCACACCCACGGTCATGTGGTGGAAGATAAAAGACATAAGAAAGGAAGATCAAAAGGAGGGTGTTGTTATGCCTCAATGAGGGCGAAGTAGACCCACAAGATCCTGAGGAAACGTGGAA
>NW_013690309.1:0-952 GCF_000517525.1 Limulus polyphemus | reverse complement strand
GAAACTAGTCTGTTCAATAAATGATACCATAAAAACCTGGGAGGAAACTAGTCTGTTCAATAAATGATGTCATAAAAACCTGGGAGGAAACTAGTCTGTTCAATAAATAATGGGAGGAGATTAGTTTGTGAAATAGTTGGTATCATAAAATCCAGAGAGGGTGCTAATGTTGTTGGTGTCTTTAAGGGCAGTGTAAAAATTAATATAATATGCCCGGTTATTTGAATATTGTTTCCAATGATACATTTGGATTCATTTGATAGCTTCTTGATTACTACTATAATAAACATTTCGTTAACGAAATTGTAGGGGGCGCATGTTATTGAAATATAAGTCTATGTTACATTATGATTCTGGTTATGTATCCTCGGGTTATAATATCAGCTTATTGTAATTGGTTTATGTCCCAATTGAGAAAAGAGTTACTGCTTATGTTTTCACATGATGTATAAAGTATTCCTCCGCCATATGCTCAGTGGAGCAGTTGGCGTCAGCTTTATCAAGACCTTAGGAACATAGGAAAACGTAAATAAGAAATCCAGAACGGAAGTCGTACGTTTAGTTAGCAAAGAAAGATAAAACAAATATTGTCTCCAGAGGTTGTACTGGCTGGATTTTATGAATTCAGTCTACATTCGGGTCACTGTATGATATTTTGCCAGTTTATTAATATAAGATCATTAATATAAAATCTGAAACTTATGTAGTTGTATTGAAAGCCGTTTGATTTATTGAGATCTGAATTAATATAATGATAAACTACGTTTTGGTTTTGGAAAAGAAGATAAATTGTGATTCTTCAGTTTCCTTTTTGAATAACTGAGCTAACGTTGTAAACAATGGAATTTTTAATAACTGAGCTAACGTTGTAAACAATGGAATTTTGAATAACTGAGCTAACGTTGTAAACAATGGATTTTTTAATAACTGAGCTAACGTTGCAAACAATGGG
>NW_013690308.1:0-952 GCF_000517525.1 Limulus polyphemus | reverse complement strand
GATAGTGACATTGTAGATAAGTGAGTTGGTTGTAACGTCTGATTACAGGATAGTGACATTGTAGATAAGTGAGTTGGTTGTAACGTTTGATTACAGGATAGTGACATTATAGATAAGTGAGTTGGTTGTAACGTTTGATTACAGGATAGTGACATCGTGGATAAGTGAGTTGATTGTAATGTTTGATTACAGGATAGTGACATCGTGGATAAGTGAGTTGGTTGTAACGTTTGATTACAGGATAGTGACATTCGTGGATAAGTGAGTTGGACATCGTGGATAAGTGAGTTGGTTGTAACGTTTGATTACAGGATAGTGACATTGTGGATAAGTGAGTTGGTTGTAACGTTTGAGTGACATTGTAGATAAGTGAGTTGGTTGTAACGTTTGATTACAGGATAGTGACATTGTAGATAAGTGAGTTGGTTGTAACGTTTGATTACACTTGAATCCTGGATGTGAGATCTATTTCTAAAGTTCCTGAAAGTTTGAATGTCCACAGAAAAAGAGATTTTAAATGAACAAATTACAGCAGATATATTTGTTTTTCACTACACTAATCTGTTTCTCCAATAGGATGATGACACAAAGCACGTGCGACCCACCCAACATGGTTTCACAGTAAGGACAACCTACTACATCTTTGGGACCAGGATCACTTGGAAGAGTTAATTCGAAAAATCTCAACGTCGCCTTGTCGTTTATGATCATCAAGTAACAAATATTAAGTTGAACAAAATGCACCAGGCTTCCGAAGAAATTTGGCTTAGAGTATGGTATCCCCTCCAGAGACACAATTAGATCGCATCGGAATCCTTTTATGAAACACAGTTACACAATGATTTACCTATTTTATGAACCGCATTAGAACAGACACTTCCAAGTTCATGAACCACATTAAAACAGATACTTCGACGTTTATGAATCACATTAGAGCAAAGACCTCCCTTTA
>NW_013690307.1:0-952 GCF_000517525.1 Limulus polyphemus | reverse complement strand
ATATATATATAATATCTTTTGTTTTGCAGCGAACGAACCTTAGCGCCCACTGGCTTTGTTGCGAGGCATTTCCTCTGGTGATGTCTTTGTCATGCTTCATTGATCAAGTAAGTGATGGTCAACAGAAAAATTAGTAGAATATAACGTATTCGCATTATATAAAAGACAGTTTCGGAAATAGGAAGACGTTCTTTCCTCATTACTTATCTCCCCCCTCACCGTTTAAACATTACAATTATTGCTAGCATTTCCAAATTATAAGGAGTCTTTGATTAATCGGTTAGTTAAATGTCTGTTATAATCGGAAGAATCTGACATTCTCAAATGGAATGTGATGAGTTTAACCTCGGTCAATTTTGTCCACCTTGATTGTGCAGATATAATTAGGGGTTTTAAGGATTATCTGTTTATCTAAGGGAACCGCAGATGGTAGGGAATGCAACAGTTTGATCCACAGGAAATTGTTGAGACTGGGACTCGCTTCAGAACATTATTCATTACGTTTGGTCCCACCACAAGGACTGCGGGAATCTCCAGAGGTCGCTAAACTTACAGTTTGGTTACTTAATTTTGTACATACACGTGCGTGTTCCTAGAAAAAAGAAAAAAACTTAATAGCGGGTCTTCAAATCTAATTTGTCAAGACTGTGGAGCTCAGGTTCCATGGTTCGCGTCTTATTACCTGAAAACAAATTCGTGTGGGTGCGTTATTAGAGTGATCGTCAAATCTCAAAATTCGGTTCAAGAAGAGTAGCCCAAGAGTTGGCGGGGTGTTGTTGTTGACTAACTACCTTCTCCCTTGTCTATAAGCTCAAAATCAGAGACGGCTAATGCAGAGATCCTTCGTGAAGCTTTGCGCGAAACTCATCAAAAGTAGGAGTTGAAATACCGAGACACTACGAGAATAGGAGTTGAAATACCGAGACACTACGAGAATAGGAGTTGAAATACC
>NW_013690306.1:0-952 GCF_000517525.1 Limulus polyphemus | reverse complement strand
CCGATATAACTATCTACAGTTACGGATTAGTTCCTACTAATCCGTAACTGTAGATATTCCTAGCACCGATATAACTATCTACAGTTACAGATTACTTACCAGGACTGTTGAAGCTACTTGCTAATACAGACTAATTCCTAGCACAATTAGAATTATCATAGATTTATGAATTAGTTCCTAGGACAATTGAAAATATTTACATTTACGGAATAGTTCCCAGATTAGTTGAAATTATTTACAGTGACACGCATGTTCTCAGAATACTTGAAACTATTTACAGTACGGATCAGTTTCTAAGACAGTTGAAACTACTTACAGTCAAGAAATCTTTCTTAAAACAGTTGAATCTATTTATATGAAAGGTTGAGTTTCTAGCACAGTATCAGCTTAGAGTATTTATTGAGGTGTACAGCCAGGAACTGGTTCTTAAAGCATATAATGATGTTTAAAGTCAAGAACTAATTATTACAGTAGTTAGAGAAATGTACAGTCAAGAAATAATTATTAGAGGAGTGAAAGACATGTACAGTCATGAACTGGTTTTTAAAGTAGATAAAGATATATACAGCCACGAACAAGTTCCTAGAGTAAATAAAGATGTGTACAGTCAAGAAATAATTATTACTGTAGTGAAATATGTGTACAGTCACGAACTGGTCCTTAAAGTAGATAAAGACGTGTACAGTCACGATCTAGCCCTTAGAATAGTTAAAGACGTGTACAGTCACGAACTAGCCCTTAGAGTAGTTAAAGACGTGTAAAGTCACGATCTAGCCCTTAGAATAGTTAAAGACGTGTACAGTTACGAACTAGCCCTTAGAGTAGTTATAGACGTGTATAGTCACGATCTAGCCCTTAGAGTAGTTAAAGACGTGTATAGTCACGATCTAGCCCTTATAGTAGTTAAAGACGTGTATAGTCACGATCTAGCCCTTAGAGTAGTTAAAGACGT
>NW_013690305.1:0-952 GCF_000517525.1 Limulus polyphemus | reverse complement strand
ATCTGGTGGTTTAATGTTGCTATAACTACACTAGTAAGAATCTTCAGTTGATAACCTTGTGATCTGTTGGTTTAATGTTGATATAACTACACTAGTAGGAACCTTCAGTTGATAACCTTGTGTTCTGTTGGTTTAATGTTGATATAACTACACTAGTAGGAATCTTCAGTTGGTAACCTTGTGTTCTGTTGGTTTAATGTTGCTATAACTACCGTAGTAGGAACCTTCAGTTGGTAACCTTGTGATCTGGTGATTTAATGTTGCTATAACTACACTAGTAAGAATCTTCAGTTGATAACCTTGTGTTCTGTTGGTTTAATGTTGCTATAACTACACTAGTAAGAATCTTCAGTTGATAACCTTGTGATCTGTTGGTTTAATGTTGCTATAACTACACTAGTAAGAATCTTCAGTTGATAACCTTGTGTTCTGTTGGTTTAATGTTGCTATAACTACCGTAGTAGGAATCTTCAGTGATAACCTTGTGATCTGTTGGTTTAATGTTGCTATAACTACACTAGTAAGAATCTTCAGTTGATAACCTTGTGATCTGATGGTTTAATGTTGCTATAACTACACTAGTAAGAATCTTCAGTTGATAACCTTGTGTTCTGTTGGTTTAATGTTGCTATAACTACCGTAGTAGGAATCTTCAGTTGATAACCTTGTGATCTGTTGGTTTAATGTTGATATAACTACCGTAGTAGGAAGCTTCAGTTGATAACCTTGTGTTCTGTTGGTTTAATGTTGCTATAACTACCGTAGTAGGAATCTTCAGTTGGTAACCTTGTGTTCTGTTGGTTTAATGTTGCTATAACTACACTAGTAGGAATCTTCAGTTGATAATCTTGTGATCTGTTGGTTTAATGTTGATATAACTACACTAGTAGGAATCTTCAGTTGATAACCTTGTGTTCTGTTGGTTTAATGTTGCTATAACTACCGTAGTAGG
>NW_013690304.1:0-952 GCF_000517525.1 Limulus polyphemus | reverse complement strand
CTACGAAAGTAACCGATTTGTTCAAACAGTTGAGGTGACACACGATCATGGTTTATTTTCTATGTTATATTTTCTTTTATACATTTATTTGCCACCAGGCGACAATATTACAATACAACGAGAGACGATGATTGGCTATTGAAAGAGCATGTGACAAACATATTTACGTAGAGTGATACATTAATTTACATACTATAAATCTCAGCGTCACCTAGTGTCAGTCTTTTTGTTAGAAATACTGAAAAATGTACGTAAATATGAATATAATAACAATAAACAAACAATTAAAGATACCACTTCACAACATTTCTTGGAAAACTTTTCTGGGTCTCTCGTGGTGAGTAGTAAAAGAAGGGGGGGGGGGTGTATATGATTAAAAATAAAAATTAAAGACAGAACTTACAAACTGAAAAACGATCATAAATTTATTTAGTCTAAACGAGAAGAAGATATAACAAAACGGACTAAAGTTTTGAAACATCTCTCTATCTGAACCTAACCCTAACTTTCAACTCGAGTCATATATCTGAGCCAATCTTATAATAATGCCTATTTAGTATGGATGTAACAAATAGAAGTCTTAGTCAATTTCTGGATCCTGATATTATTTCTTGTTTTAGAGCAAAGCCCTATTGGGCTTTTTGCTGTGTCAATCACGAGGAATCGAATCCCGGATTTTCGGTGTGCCTTCTGATCGGATTCGGATACTTTCGGATCAAACTGTGGATTTGGCCATACATGTAGAACATTTGCCGCAGGCTTGAGATATCATATCACTCTATTATAAACTAATTAAACTAAACTAATTACTAAACTAATTAGTTCGTCAATGTAATACGGTTGTACAGTTCCGCATGAATTAGCGGCCATTGCAGGGGGATGCAGATTTACACTCCTCTAATCCCCACTGTTTGTTTGTTTGTTTTTGAATTTCGTGCAAAGCTACACGAGT
>NW_013690303.1:0-952 GCF_000517525.1 Limulus polyphemus | reverse complement strand
CTAGAGTCATATCTGACAAACACTCCTACATCTTGAGTCATCTCTGACAAACACTCCTACAAACAAGTCTAGAGTCATCTCTGACAAACACTCCTACATCTTGAGTCATCTCTGACAAACACTCCTACAAACAAGTCTTGAGTCATCTCTGACAAACACTCCTACATCTTGAGTCATATCTGACAAACACGCCTACATCTTGAGTCATCTCTGACAAACACTCCTACAAACTAATCTTGAGTCACTGCAGGAAACCCAACAATGAAAGACAACTTGATCCATGGATTTAAGTCTATTTTGTTTCTATTTGTTTTATGTGTAATGTTTACGAGGTAAATAAAGTACAATATATTTTATTGTTCCTGAACTTAACGATTACTTATTTTACAACTTCTCTTTCAATTACCAGAAACTCTTAAAATCCGAACATTACATTCTGTTCAATCCACCAGACGTTTATATTACATCTCAATCTTGTCTAATTACCTAATAAAAGTCACTGTGGTGAGATGAGTTTTGTAATTCAGAACCACGTGCGTCTTCCGGTGAAACACGGTGCACTAAAGGGTCACAAGTTCTAGAATCCTAAACCATATACTGGAGCTGGATCTGTGTTATCATTGTGTGTGTGTGTGTCACTATTGCTGGATCTGTGTTATCATTGTGTGTTCACCCTAACTAGATCTGTATTATCATTGTGTGTGTGTTCACCCTTACTGGATCTGTATTATCATTGTGCGTGTGTTCACCCTTACTGGATCTGTATTATCATTGTGTGTTCACCCTAGCTGGATCTGTATTATCATTGTGTGTGTGTTCACCCTTACTGGATCTGTGTTATCATTGTGTGTGTGTGTGTTCACCCTAGCTGGATCTGTATTATTATTGTGTGTTCACCCTAGCTGGATCTGTATTATCATTGTGTGTGTGTTCACCCTTACTGGATCTGTAT
>NW_013690302.1:1428-1939 GCF_000517525.1 Limulus polyphemus | reverse complement strand
GACAATGATTCAAGACACAAGGAATAAAGGAAATCAGAGTTGTAAGATCTGTTCGTATTGGACAATGATTCAAGACACAAGGAATAAATAAAAACTGAGTTATAAGATCTGTTAGTATTGGACAATGATTCAAGACACAAGGAATAAAGGAAATCAGAGTTGTAAGATCTGTTCGTATTGGACAATGATTCAAGACACAAGGAATAAAGGAAATCAGAGTTGTAAGATCTGTTAGTATTGGATAATGATTCAAGACACAATGAATAAAGGAAATCAGAGTTATAAGATCTGTTAGTATTGGACAATGATTCAAGACACAAGGAATAAAGGAAATCTGAGTTGTAAGATTTGTTAGTATTGGATAATTATTCAAAACACAAGGAATAAAGGAAATCTGAGTTATAAAATCTGTTAGTATTGGACAATGATTGAAGACACAAGGAATAAACGAAATCTGAGTTATAAGATCTGTTCGTATTGGATAATGATTCAAGACACAAGGAATAAAGGA
>NW_013690302.1:0-441 GCF_000517525.1 Limulus polyphemus | reverse complement strand
ATCTGTTAGTATTGGACAACCTTGTGTCTTGAATCAACAGATCTTACAACTCGATTTCCTGTATTTAGTATTGGATAATGATTGAATACACAAGGAATAAAGGAAATATGAGTTATAAAATCTGTTAGTATTGGACAATGATTCAAGACACAAGGAATAAAGGAAATCTGAGTTATAAGATCTGTTCGTATTGGAAAATGATTCAAGACACACGGAATAAAGGAAATCAGAGTTGTAAGATCTGTTCGTATTGCACAATGACTCAAGACACAAGGAATAAAGGAAATCTGAGTTATAAAATCTGTTAGTATTGGACAATGATTCAAGACACAAGGAATAAAGGAAATCTGAGTTATAAGATCTGTTCGTATTGGATAATGATTCAAGACACAAGGAATAAAGGAAATCAGAGTTGTAAGATCTGTTCGTATTGCACAATGA
>NW_013690301.1:0-952 GCF_000517525.1 Limulus polyphemus | reverse complement strand
CTATCCCATACACATAGTTGTCGGCCCTAGTTCACAAATAGTGTTTTCACGTCCAAGTTCATCAAATTTACCACTAATCATATTACGACTAACGAACAGATAAAATCATTTATACTGATCGATCAATTAACTGAATATGTGCGATAACAAACAGTGATCCATATACTTTACTGAAGGACTAGTGATTTACCAAGTGAAAACTGACTCAATGCCTTACTGATTCTCGTATTTATAATGTAGCCTTGTTTCTAGACATTTTACAGAGTCTCTCGATTACTAATAGTTCCAAATATTTCGAGGTATTCTAGGACTTCCTTGACCTTAATTGATGCGCTCTTTAGCTAACATCTAAATCAAAACATTAAAAATGTAGCTTACAATAGCATCTCGTTTCTCCAAGTTTCACGAAATTTTAGATTATTATATCATCATGAACTTTCTGGGTATTCTAGGTCTACTTTTATGATTGAAGCCTGTCATGGCCTGATGGTTAGGGCACTCGACTCACAACTCATCACTGAACATGCTCGCCCTTTCAGACGTGAGGTATTATGGTGTGACGTCAATTCCTTTAGTTGATTAGAATAGTCCAAGAGTTGGCGGTGGGTGGCTTTAACTAACTGCTTTCCCTCTAGTCGAGCACTTGTAAATTAGGGGCGGCTAGTTCAGATAGCCTTCGATTAGCTTTATATAAAATTCAACAAAAGTAAACAAACAAAACATATTTTTATTTACTTTCAAAATCTGGCACCATCACCATGATAGTAGCTTTCTCTAGCAAACAATTAAATTATAACATCGAAAATATAGTTCCCAATACTGTTTAACTTTCATAATGTAGAAAAGAATATCAGTTTATTTAAATATGTTCAAGTGAATGTTTTAACTTTTTCATAGTGTTCTTCCACATTTATCTGAAGCCCTTGTTTACACCGTGAGAATAGTCGTAAAC
>NW_013690300.1:0-952 GCF_000517525.1 Limulus polyphemus | reverse complement strand
GACTAAAACGCGCACTTGCTACATTTATGGTGTAACACACACTGTTGAGATGGGATGTTCCACAAGATCACTAATGGCTTATGTAATGATGTATATTACATTGTATCTAATTCCTTACATGGCAGACTGTCACTCGTGGACTACCATGAGTAAAGCTGAAGAGGATTGCTGCCCATCCCTGCCGATCCCCTGATTGAATAAATCTGGAACTGCCTGCTTTTCAAAATAGAGTTTCACAGACACCCACTGCACATCCTCCAGACTCTCCACTTTATTGTTACCCTCCCTTCTTCAAGTAGAACATGAGAGTTCTTACCATTTTCCAGTTCCTAGCCACTGGGGTGGTGGACCATGGACATTTTCCTTCAGAGTATGACACACATATACTACAACTTTTCTCTCCACTCTCTTGAGAAGCAGGTGAAGCAGGGTTATAGTTCCAGGAGGTCAGATGTAGGAGGGAGCTGGACCAGTAGATGCTGGATTCTCCTCAAAATACCGAGTTCATGTTTATAGCACCTTGTTCCTACAGTTGAGACTGGTTGATGCCCCCCTCTCATCTCTGTACTTCCAGTTGCAGAATGTCTTTTCCCTGCTTCATTCGTTTGGGTTTGGGGGACTTCGTCCACCTTATAAAACCAGTTGCAGGATGTGTTATACCCCATTCCTACGGTTGAGTAGTTCTTGTTCTGTTTCTGCTTGTAATACTGGCTACAGAGTACATCCCTGTTTTTTAGTTGAGTTGAGTATCATATACTGGCTCATAGGTATAACCATGTTCAGTTTGGCTTTCTTGACTCCCACGGTTGATATGGAAGTTTGTCCAGTTATCGCTGTTTGCTTACTTCCATCATTGTAATTCCAGTTGCTTGCAATATGACACTCTGTTTACTTTTGGTTGGGGTTTGTGTGTGTGTATATATATATATATATATATATATATATATATATA
>NW_013690299.1:0-953 GCF_000517525.1 Limulus polyphemus | reverse complement strand
CTGTCGAAACATCTAGTATGTTCCACCATCAATAAAACTTTTCCTTATGATTATAATTATATTATTATTTCACAATATTTCATTCCTTTATCAACGAGAGAAAGATGTTATATTTCATTCATATCATCCATATATTTTTTAGTTAATCTTTTATCAAATAGATCAGATAAGAAAACCTGGAATTCACTCCAGTTAACACCCATTAGCACAGCTACAGTTCTATCATGAAGTTTTAATTATTTTCAATCCAGACTCACACAGCTCACGAGTTTCAATATTGTATTGACCAATAGTGTTTATTAATATCTAATAGTATCCTTATTGTGTTATTAGAATTCAAAAATATAAAATTACATTTAGAATAAAATAGTTATTAGAACATTATCCAGATATGAAAATCGTGTTAGAAATACTTTATAATCAAAATAGTGTTAATCTATACAACACAATAAAAGGAAACTACCTATATAATATCCAGGAAATCATTTTGAAACAAATTTAACAGAAGAAGGATTAATTAAAATAATAGAAGTGAAAATGGAAGGAATATAAGGGGCCAGTCAGAGACTTAACACTTTAACACACAATCGCTCTAAAACAAGGCCCTTAGATAATATTTGCAACATTAACCTAAGAATTAAATATATCCGGATATCCTAACCATTTTACAAATACTATATTACCTTATTTTATTTATTTTATAAACGTCCTCTTTCTTATCATATTTAACTAATTCTGGTTCGTAGAAGTTCGTTCAATTTTTTTAATTTTAATTTTATAAGTTATAGGACCATGAAGTATAAGTTGGATACCTTTAACCTTAAAGCTGAGCTATTTATTTAGGATCATGAAGTATAAGTTGGATACCTTTAACCTTAAAGCTGAGCTATTTATTTAGGATCATGAAGTATAAGTTGGATACCTTTAACCATAAGCTGAACTATTTATTTAGG
>NW_013690298.1:0-953 GCF_000517525.1 Limulus polyphemus | reverse complement strand
TATATATATATATATATATATATACCAATATAGTATGTTAAAAGTTTTAATTGCACAATATAAATTGACATTTTAAGTGAAATACAAATACCTAAATTGTGAGTAAAAATTCCATAGTGCTTTTTTTTATTGCTTCATCTCTGCTTCTTTTGAAGATTCAGAAATATCTCAACCAATAGTACAGCATCATTTTAAGCTTAAAATTTCAATACATAGCCTTAAAGATTGTACTGTTAGAATTGTTACATACGACAATTAACAAAAATTCAGTTTTCCATGTAAAATATTTCTGGTCTAGTAACTATGTACCAGATGGAGCAAATTGTACAACTATCTACAACAGTTCAGACCCCTGTTGGAATTCAGCACCATCCATTACACGCCATAGTGCGTACATGATTTATTTGGTAAGTGTTTAATGTAGAGGTATTTAAAGTTCAAACAAATTTGAAATACTAATTAAATACTTAGAAGATTACTAACTCAGTTTCACGAATTTTTTTTTACTTTGTAAGGAAATAAGTTCAGCAATTAAAAGCTTAGGCTACATTTACCTTTCGCTGCCAGGAACTAACAAGATTGATTTTTAATGAGGTCAATAGATGTAGGCTGTTGATAACATTGTATATTACTCATTGTGAATTGTGTAGAACAATGATAAAATTTACTTTTAGTGATGATAAGGCATTAACAATGTTGAAAAAATTATTTTTTTGTAATGACAGTGAGGTCTGGAATGTTATAAGATATATTGTTAGTAATGACAGAAAGTGTAGAATGTTGACCAGAGATTCACATATATGTATTACCAACACATGTAGAATGTAGACAAGATTGTCTTTTAGTGTTATCAACAGGTGTAGAATGTTGACAATTTTGACTTTTAGTGATATCAACAGATGTACAATGTTGAAAAATTACCTTTTAGTGTTATCAACAGATGTAGAATGTTG
>NW_013690297.1:0-953 GCF_000517525.1 Limulus polyphemus | reverse complement strand
GTTAGGTGGATATCTGTAGGTATACATTCATTAGTAGTTAGGTGGATATCTATAGGTATACATTCACTATTTGTTAGGTGGATATCTATAGGTATACGTTCACTATTTGTTAGGTGGATATCTGTAGCTATACATTCACTATTTGTTAGGTGGATATCTATAGGTATACATTCATTAGTTGTTAGGTGGATATCTATAGGTATACATTCACTATTTGTTAGGTGGATATCTATAGGTATACATTCATTAGTTGTTAGGTGGATATCTATAGGTATACATTCACTTCTTGTTAGGTGGATATCTATAGCTATACATTCGCTACTCGTTAGATGGATATCTGTAGGTATACATTCATTAGTTGTTAGGTGGATATCTATAGCTATACATTCATTAGTTGTTAGGTGGATATCTATAGGTATACATTCACTATTTGTTAGATGGATATTTATAGGTATACATTCATTAGTAGTTAGGTGGATATCTATAGGTATACATTCACTATTTGTTAGGTGGATATCTATAGGTATACATTCATTAGTTGTTAGGTGGATATCTATAGGTATACATTCGAATGTATACCTATAGATATCCACCTAACTACTAATACTATTTGTTAGGTGGATATCTATAGGTATACATTCATTAGTTGTTAGGTGGATATCTATAGGTATACATTCACTATTTGTTAGGTGGATATCTATAGATATACATTCATTAGTAGTTAGGTGGATATCTATAGGTATACATTCACTACTTTTTAGGTGGATATCTGTAGGTATACATTCACTATTTGTTAGGTGGATAGCTATAGGTATACATTTACTATTTGTTAGGTGGATATCTATAGGTATACATTCATTAGTTGTTAGGTGGATATCTATAGCTATACATTCATTAGTTGTTAGGTGGATATCTATAGCTATACATTCATTAGTTGTTAGGTGGATATCTAT
>NW_013690296.1:0-953 GCF_000517525.1 Limulus polyphemus | reverse complement strand
ACGACTTTCATTATGAAGCTATCGATTAGGAGTAGTGTGAATCAAGACGACTTTCATTATGAAGCTATCGATTAGGAGTAGTGAGAATCAAGACGACTTTCGTTATGAAGCTATCGATTAGGAGTAGTGAGAATCAAGATGATTTCGTTATGAAGCTATCGATTAGGAGTAGTGAGAATCAAGAAGACTTTCATTATGAAGCTATCGATAAGGAGTAGTGTGAATCAAGACGACTTTATATGTTTCGAATATTAATGAGAATAGACACAAACACCATCTACACTAGCCGCCCCTGATTTTAAATTGAGAGACTAGAAGAAAGACAGCTATATAAACAGCACCTTCCGCCAACTCGTAGTTACTTTTGTCTGGCCGAATAGAGCAATTTTATCGTCTTAAAATGCACCCACAGCCCAAAATGCGATTTTGCGGCAATAGGACGCGAATTGGGGGCCCCATAATGCACACCCAGGCATGCTAATTAGTAGGCCACGCCCAACCAGCAAAGAGAAAATCAAAGTAAAATTTTACTACAATTATTCACAAGTATATATATAAAAAAATACTGTAAATAAATAAATAAATAAAACGAAATATTTACAGTTACGACCGCTTCAGCAAGAAGGGCCGTCCAGTGGGCCAAGCGGCAAATCTGTAAATTTCTATTGCTAGAACCAGGCTTCGATACCTATACAGATAGCCTATTGTGTAGCTTAATGCAATAGTAAAATAAACAAGTAATTCGATAAGAATAAAAAAAAATCATTGAACGGCAGATAAATCTGGATCTTACTATAAAATTATTTCATTACATGTACAGTGTTTGTGTTAGCCAGTGTTAGCTAGAGTTTACTGTGGATGGATTACCGTAATGTTTCGTATGGTAACTCTTTGACAGCAGCATATTTGGGCTACTTTGTTTTTGGTTGTTTTTTTGTTGTTTTTAATTTCGA
>NW_013690295.1:0-953 GCF_000517525.1 Limulus polyphemus | reverse complement strand
GAACCAAATCATCCAGGAACAGTTACACAGATAGATCAGTTCAAGACAAGGTATGGTAAGGAAGTCGTTATTCGAACCAAATCATCCAGGAACAGTTACACAGATAGATCAGTTCAAGACAAGGTATGGTAAGGAAGTCGTTATTCGAACCAAACCATCCAGGAACAGCCTTTTCTTCTAGAACAGCTAGATGATTCTACTAACTACATGTTAACGTTACTGATAAATGTTCTAAATAACTACAGAAGTAAAAGCGATGGGGATTCGAACTTGTGCCAGATGTTTAACAACCTAACATTAAATGTTTTATATCACAAGTAAAACGTTATTTTCAGATATACTGTAGCCTACCATACTGTCCAGCTCAGCTGAGGGGTTCTAATATTGAAAAAATACCTTCTGGACAGCGACCTCTGGCAGACAAAACATACATTAATACTGTCTCTAATGCATTAATTAAGAGGAATGTGAAAGTGGAGCCTAGCGTTAATTTTAGAAATACGTCATCACGTGACGGAGTTTGGCAGGAATCTCTTACCAAAGTCTGGACTTGGGGTTTTAATGAGATGTGCCGAGCACATGACTGACAGACAGGTTTATCGTTCATCTTCAGAAAGGTTACAGAACTTGTACAGGGCGGTGAGCCACTTCAAACTCTGCACACTCGCGTTAAATGTAACGCAAACAGCGGTTTTATCCGCGACTTTGAATACATTTGAGGTCGTAGAACACTAGGAAACCATTCACAATACTTCCGCATCAACTGTATTTGTAACTAGAAGTCACACTACAGACAACGTAGAACACTAGGAAACCGTTCACAATACTTCCGCATCAACTGTATTTGTAACTAGAAGTCACACTAGAGACAACGGTAGAACACTAGGAAACCGTTCACAATACTTCCGCATCAACTGTATTTGTAACTAGAAGTCACACTAGAGACAACGGTA
>NW_013690294.1:0-953 GCF_000517525.1 Limulus polyphemus | reverse complement strand
CTTAAACTCTGATTTTAAAACCATGTTATTGTTCTTTTAATCTCTATATTATATGCATTTCTTTATAATGTCTATCTACTAAATGAAATGCTTTAGAAAAATTTACGAAGCATACATGAAATTTAGTTTTATTTTTTCCCCAATCATCTACTTACAATAAATTGAATAGTCTACACATATTCAAAAACAAAAGTTTATCTAGCATGCAGTTAGAATACTGTCTATCGAAACATATTTGTAGATTCTAGATTGTATAATTTTCACTAAGTTATTGAGATGCAAGACAAAATTCCAATTTCCTTATAATTATCTGGATCGCTCCTATTAGCTTGTTTTAAACGCAGGAATCAGTACACTGGTATAGCGAATTATAATGAAATGATTAACTTTTAAAAAACTTTATTAACAAACTTTAAATAAAGGTGGCGATTTACATTTTGTTTCTATATAAATTAGTTTGATTTACTTATTCTAGTACAATAATTTTGTAGGATTTCAGCTAATTGTTCAGGAACTGTTTTAATTTTCACAGTGTTGCTGCTGTGGGCTATACAGTGTTTTAAAGTAACTGCACCACTCAGCCAAACTCTTTTTTTTTCTTCTTTTTTATATGAGTAGCAAATACTGAAACTTCATAAGTAGTCTTTTTCAAATTTTGGTCCGTAATAGTCTCCTCATGTTTTTGAATCATAGTTAAATATGGGTGCAACTTGTATATCAAAACTTTGAATAAAAAGGTTTTTATATCTATATCTCCTATTACTTATAACTTCTTAATTCCTTTTACTGCATTAGTTACTTAAATTTAATTGGCATTAATTATCCAATTCCTCTTGATGAAACTGTGAACCTAAATACTTACTATCTGATTTTATTTAAAGAACTAGCTCTCGTTTTTTTCTTTTTCTAAATATCATTAAAATTAAATTATTATTAAAACAATAATTATCTAA
>NW_013690293.1:0-953 GCF_000517525.1 Limulus polyphemus | reverse complement strand
CATAAGTTAAGACATCAAAAACTAAAGTTCATAATGATTAGATTGTACTAAATCATCATTTGAATACTGTTGTTGTTAACATGTGTTTTTGACATTTTGGGGTTGAGTAAGTTATATGGCAATGATTTTGAATATGGAAATGAGCAAGTCACAGAACAATCAGAGCCAATATAAAGTTGCAGTGGAATGCCATGTATCAGAAAATATTTTGATGTTGTTTCGCATTACTTAGATGGTGTGATACCACCAAAAATTGATTGCATTTGTAACAGCCCTTTCCAGCACAAAATAGTTATATACTCAGACAAAGATGTATTTTGATAGGAATTTAGAATTTCCAAGACAAGGGTAACTAACGTTTGAAAACAAAAGAATATGAATCAACTTGAAGCACCAGAACTATCCATAGAGAGACCTGTAACAGCTCACACCATAGCCGTGGCAAACAAAGTTCGGCATCTTGTAACAGGTAAAAATGTACGAACACAAAAGTTAATGGTAAAAGCTCTCCACGTGCCCCAGGCAACAGTAGACAACACAATCAAGAAAGATATATGCCTAGAAAAGCAGCGCATTTCATGTGTAAACAAGTTGCTTCCATGACATATCTGTTCAACAATTGCATACCTGAAACAGCTGAACAAGGGAATCTGTGCAACCGGACTGTTGAAACGAGAGATGTGAAACCGCTGTTTTTCTACACTACATTAATTATGGAGAGTATACAGGGAGGAATGATGTACTTTGGACGTGACAGTCTTGCAGAATAACATTTTGAAATAGAAACTATGCTATAGAACTCTTGTTAAGAAGCACGGTCGTGAGATAAAGCATGATCAGAGGTGCATGTGGGCTGTTATGACGTAGTGAGGCTCAAAAATCATTTTAATATAACATATTCAACTTGTGTAAGATCTCATTCGTTTAATTAAATTAACAATTTAATTAAACTC
>NW_013690292.1:0-953 GCF_000517525.1 Limulus polyphemus | reverse complement strand
ACACAGGGCTTTGATTAAATATTGCTGTAAGAACATTAGGTTTGATTGATTATTATCTTAGACGACACGAGGTGATAACTTTGTAACGATGTTCGTTAGGGTAAATTTTGATTGGTTATTGTTGCAAATAGCACATGTTTTTATTAGGTATTGTTGCAGGTAACAGTAACTTTTGATTGGATATTGTTGCAGCTCCCAAACGTTTGGATTAGGTTTTGTTACAGGTAACGATAATTTGGTTATGGCTGCAGGTAACGTTATATTTTGATAGTTATTGCTGTATATTATACATGATTTTACTTGAATATTGTTGTAAGTAACAACAAGTTTTGATTAGTTACTTTTGCATACGATACTCAGTTTTAGCTGGGTATAGTTGCAAATGTTAATAGATTTTTTTATTACTTATTGTTCCAAGTGATATAAAGCCCTCTGAATGGCTAGCCTTTGTGTTTTCTGTCTGCAGTTTCATACGTCTTGGATTTAGTTGCCCACGTTCCAAAAATTTGTTTAATATATTTACAGTGGATAAATATTATTTGTTGGTTGGTTATTAAGCGCAAAGCTACACATTGGACTATCTGCGCTGTGAGAGTATCGAAACTTAAGTTTCGATACTATAAGCCCTCGGATTTGTCACTGAGTCACAAGGAGGCATCGAGGAAGAAGCTTCTTATATTTTACTGGCATGTAAATTCACACATCACTGAAAGCTGTCTTTTTTAAAGAATACCTGAATGCTTAACTCATATCATCTGTAAATATTAAAACAACCAATAATTTACTGCTTACATGTATCAATGATATAGACAGCCTAAAAACAGAAATAAAAATACCAGTTCTTTACATTTATTCTTAAGCCTATTCACGCAGAATATGTAACAAGTTTTTAAGAAGAATAAAAATACACACACACACACACATATATATATATATATATATATATATATATA
>NW_013690291.1:0-953 GCF_000517525.1 Limulus polyphemus | reverse complement strand
AACGATTACCTCACATCGTATCATTTACAGCTGTTGTTCGTCTTTATACATTTTTCATTTTCTATCATATTTATCAGAGATACTGTAGGTATGTTTGTGTTTCAATACATACCTTGGAAATATCACTCCTATCTCACAATACATACCTTGGAAATATCACTCCTATCTCATTTATCCATTTTTATTTTCGATGCTTATTTCGAGCCAACGATCTAATCCTGTGATACGATTCCCCCAATGAGACAAAATCAGTATTTAAATATATTAAACAGCACTTGCGCATATGTAAAATATTAAATATTATATATATACACAATGTTAAATAGTTGTACAATAAATAACATTTATTAAAACGGGGCACAGAACGTCACCGAAGCATGTACTTGCTTATTTTAATATTTTAAATTACTACTTTCTTTTACCATCACATTTGCCAGGTTGTATATCATACTTTAGTTTATTAATAGTTGATATTACCACTTGATAGGTGACAAGGCATGGAAGAGTGTGTACTGTTCGTTTAAGCTACGAATATAAAAGTGTGAAGTCATTCGAGTAAGTTGCATAACAACAACAAAAATGTGTTAAAAACACTAAGCTAAACGAACAAGTTATGCTAACCCTAATGATCCCGAAAAAATCGGATACTGCTTCATACGTTTAACTTATGAAAATGGGGTATGGGGATGTTGTCAAAAAATAAAATACCCCTTAATGTTGTCTTCTCCATTAGAGGAATAAAAAGTAAAAACGCAAATTATTTCTTACATATTAAACAGACGAAGTCAAACGTAAAGTAAAACGTGTTTTTAAAGAGCCTTCCTTAACTTAACAGTGAAAGTCAAGTTATCTACATTTTAGGTTTGAAATCTCAGTAACCTTATTTACAAATAATACAACTAAAAATTGCAGGTAATTTAGATCTTCATTATTTGTTGTTAGGCGCAAAACTT
>NW_013690290.1:0-953 GCF_000517525.1 Limulus polyphemus | reverse complement strand
ATCTTTTTAAAAAAATGTGGATCTATCTACTACACAAAGAATTTGAGCGATTTACATAAAATTCAAATTTTTATTAAAAGGAACAGGGGATAGTGGACCTTTCCGACTTTTATACAATACTGGGAGTGATAATTCGCTTCCCCGACCATCCTTGGACCATATTTGGAAATATTTTTTGATAACTAATCGTTTCAATCCAGCTACATCAATGCACAACAGAGCAACAAAACATATGAAAGCTAGATTAAAAATTCAATGTTAATATTGGACAATGTTTCGAAAAAACGAAAACTTTTAGAAAATTCACAGTAATTTACAAACAACTCTACTTGACTGATCTCACACCTCAATATCTGTATGAACAACCTATCTTTAACTCGCAACGTTTGGACTGAGACGTTTATATAATATGCAGGCTCTTATGAGTAGGTGTGGGTAACTTAAGAACGACGCAGTAAGGTGTTACCCCTCTCCCCCTCTCCCTACATATCTACAGAAAGCTTAAGTCTTGCTTGAGATGCGCAATCTTCAAAGTCTTTCTTGGAGTCTTTTGAGGTAGAGATAGAGATGTAAGAAAAATAAGAGGTTAAAAAACAGCCTGGAAGAAGAAAAACTCAACAGCAATACCACTTTATATCTCAGCATAGAAGACTAAGCTTGTTGAAATAAATTATAATAAGTGAGAAAAACTCAACTTAATTAGAATAATTACAGAAACGATGGCGACACGCTGCTTTTCAGTTATTAATTTGTAGCAGTACTAGCTGAGGGTAACATATAGGGTGCTCAGATTGTTTAAAGAACAATCTCAGATAATGCTTTCTTTCCTTCCTTCTTATAGCCCGGCATGGCCAGGTGGTTAGAACGCTCGACTCGTAATCTGCGGATCGCGGGTTCGCATCCCCATCCCCACCAAACATGCTCGCCCTTTCAGCCGTGGGGGCGTTATAATG
>NW_013690289.1:0-953 GCF_000517525.1 Limulus polyphemus | reverse complement strand
TTTGGTGATTTACCAGTTCATGATAAATATGTATAGTAGAGAACATGTAGTGATTTACCAGTTCATGATAAATATGTATAGTAGAGAACATGTAGTGTGGTGATTTACCAGTTCATGATAAACATGTATAGTAGAGAACATAGTAGAGAACATGTGGTGATTTACCAGTTCATGATTCATGATAAACATGGATGTCGGGAGATGTTGTTGAATTACCAGTTCACTAAACTGCAATTAAAGCAAACTGTACTTATCAAGAGATTTAAAAAAATAATTCATGAATAATATCCACATTGCTAGTGATATCTGAAAAGTCTTTTCAAGAGTAGATTAGATGACAATTGTTAAAAACAATTTAAGAAATTGTCAAATTGAAAAAACGTTTTCGTCAGTATATGGTAATAAAGCTAGTAAGTCTCAATTTTATGCTACATATATATACATCATGTTTCATAGTCTGTTCTTGATTGCTGGTGTATTTCTCTTTTTTTTACTTTTGTTCATTTGTTATTTTATCTAATTTTTGTTTTTCACAGGAAAAGAAGAAGAAGCGGTTTGAAAGATTTGGAAATATATAAACTTCTCCTTGTTTATCTTATGACAATTTTTGTACATTGATGTAAAGTTCAGTTTCTCCATGTAGCCAAGTTTCTGTGAGTAAAACCTCATTCGCCGTTTCTCAAGTTTTTGATTCTCATCGCAAGTTTCCATGCAGCTCTAGTGAAATAGTGCTGAATATTTTCTGATGCTCATTATTTATATATCTTAATCCTAAATCTAACAAAGAGGTCCAACTATTCAAATACTTTTTTAAACAATTTAGGCAACAGAATGTTTATTGGTTCATGACTACTGGTTACAGAGTTGATAAAACATGACAGTTAGTTAAAACATTTTAAACAAAAGTAGTACCATCAATAATACAATTAATCTCACTAAGTGGGTGATTACGC
>NW_013690288.1:0-953 GCF_000517525.1 Limulus polyphemus | reverse complement strand
ACAGCAACATTAACTTAGAAAGACGTCTTCTCAATTCATATATCCAAGTATTACAGCAACATTAATTTAGAAAGACGTCTTCTCAATTCATATATCCAAGTATTACAGAAACATTAACTTAGACATACGTCTTCTCAATTCATATATCCAAGTATTACAGCAACATCAACTTAGAAAGATGTCTTCTCAATTCATATATTCAAGTTTTACAGCAACAATATCTTAGAAATACGTCTTCTCAATTCATATATCCATGTATTACAGCAACATTAACTTAGTTCTTATCTACAGTAATATCAACAGAGGTACAGCTGAATCGTACCAGTTTTTACCTACAGTAATATCAATAAAGGTAAAGCTGAATTGTACCAGTTCTTACCTACAGTAATATCAATAGAAGTACGGCTAAATCATTAATATCAATAGAAGTAAAGCTGAATTATACCAGTTCTTATCTACAGTAATATCAATAGACGTATGGCTGAATCGTACAAATTCTTACCTACAGTAGTATCACCAGAGGTCAAACTGAATTGTACCAGTTTTTATCTGCAGCAATGTCAATTGAGGTACAGCTGAATCGTACCAATTCTTACTTACAGTAATATCAACAGAGGTAAAGCTGAATTATACCAGTTCTTACCTACAGTGATATCAATAGAGGTAAAGCTGAATCGTACCAGTTCTTACGTACAGTAATATCAATAGAGGTACGGCTGAATTGTACCAGTTCTTACCTACAGTAATATCAACAGAGGTAAAACTGAATTGTACATGTTCTTATCTACAGTAATATCAATAGAGGTACAGCTGAATCGTACCAGTTCTTAACTACAGTAATATCAATAGAGGTACAGCCGAATCGTACCAGTTCTTAACTACAGTAATATCAATAGAAGTAAAGCTGAATCGTACCAGTTCTTACCTACAGTAATATCAATAGAGGTAAAGCT
>NW_013690287.1:0-953 GCF_000517525.1 Limulus polyphemus | reverse complement strand
TTTTTCAAAGAAGGGTTCAAACATCTTAGGTCTACTAGTATTAAAACTACGAAGATCACCAACAACCATTGTGTGTCCCAATGAGATCAAATACAACTGTTCTTGAAGATCAGGAATGTCTGGCACTGATGCATCTCCTGTGTGATATTTGTATACAAACTCCTTTACACCTATAGAAACTTGAGCAATATTGTTCATTTTTTCTTTGAAATCTCGTCTCTACTTCCTCGTTTGAAACTCCTTAAGTTGTGGCATGATATGTTGCAAGATTCTTGTCCTTTGTGTCAATATCATTGATTCATTTTGATTCTCATTGACCCTCACTAAGACCACTGTTGTTTCTTCAGATCCCCTATGACAGTATCTAATTGTGTCAATTGGTACAGAGAGAGAATAAGATTCTTGAAGAACCAGAATTTTTGCTGAGTATTCTCAAAAGGTCTGTCAGCATGCTTCAGTTCATCAAAGAATACTGGGTAAAGATATTTGCTCAAGCCATGGCTTTGTCAATGAGGGAATATTTGCTGTCAATAGGTACTGGAAGGTATTACAGAGTTCTGTGCTCAGGTGTAACATGAACACAGATAGTTTGCATTGGATGATCCAAAGCTTGGTTTTAGTTCTGTTTTTTAAATTTTCTTTCAGGTGATTCTTGTACGAAAACACATTCTGCAAGCTGCTGAATTTCTTCTACCACCATTTTTCAAGCAGGGCTACAGTTAATAATAGGCATTTGCAATAGACTGTAGCATGCCTCTCCATGAGGTGCTAGCTGTGATGCTGACATTGATTGGGCTTTTTGTTTCTTCCTTTTGTGATCACTGTAGCCTACATACTTTTCAAACGCTGTGGAAATTGGCTGTACTTATGTTTTTCTCTGGGCAGCCTCATTCATAACTTGATGTCGACTGGTAACATACCACAATGCATTATACAACACCTGAAAAGAACAC
>NW_013690286.1:0-953 GCF_000517525.1 Limulus polyphemus | reverse complement strand
CCCCTACATTGTAGAGGAAATAACACGTCAATCCAGTGCTTAGTTGAATATTTTACCCACGCCACACTGAATCAATGCATTATGGCCCTTTATATCTCCAACCAACAGAGCCATAATATATTGACTCAATTTAATGTATAGTTGAACTTCAAAAAAAAACTGAATCAATGCATTATGGCCCTTTATATCTCCAACCAACAGAGCCATAATATATTGACTCAATTTAATGTATAGTTGAACTTCAAAAAAAAACTGAATCAATACATTATGACTTCTTATCTACAAGGCTATAAGACATTAATTCAATGCACAGTCAAAATTTTGACTCACATCATGTAATCAAAAACTACATTATGGTTAGCTTGTTTCACTACTCATTAGATCAATGCCTTATAGAGCAGATGGTTTGCAATAGTGTTTTTTTTTTTGAAAAAAATGAGTAAGTTATTTTTTCAGGGGAGGAATTGTTTTATATTTCTTCCACATATACTTATGGTTATAAACTTTTCAGATTCCACCCTCACCTAACATCATTATTTATTGTATGTAATGCCTCTGTAATTTTTCCTCACAGTTGCAAGAAAATGCTAATTAGCTCATTCAAATACACATTTTATGATTTGCAAACTGAGAATGTTTTTTGAGTTCAAATACCCCACCTTGGGACACCCATCATGACTATGGTATTTTATTGCTTTTTCAATCTCAATTTTAAAAATTGGATACCAATAAAATTTGGGAGTAATCTGCCAGCCAAAATTTATCTGAATGGGATCCCATGGGAACAATATTCTGAATTTTACCTTCTGAGCTATAAATATCTTTTTTATTCCTAAGTACTATATTTCAGATAAAAGAGAACATGAATCTGATTTAGAAACATATTATTAGTTATCAGAAAAAGGGATTATAACCCGTAAGCTCTGGGACTCCATACATCAGTAAGAGTGAAA
>NW_013690285.1:0-953 GCF_000517525.1 Limulus polyphemus | reverse complement strand
ATTTAATTTCAACTACTAATTATCTTCTCTCTATATCTAATACGCTTTATTTCAACATTTAATTACCTTCTCTTCATATCCACTACACTTTAGTTCAGCTGTCAGGTAGCTTTACGTTTCCACTTCTCTTTAATTCAGCTGTCAGGTAGCTTTCCGTATTTATTACACTTTAATTCAGCTGTCAGGTAATTTTACGTATTTATTACACTTTAATTCAGCTGTCAGGTAGCTTTCCGTATTTATTACACTTTAATTCAGCTGTCAGGTAATTTTACGTATTTATTACACTTTAAAACAGCTGTCAGGTAGCTTTACGTATCCACTACACTCTCATTCAGCTGTCAAATAACTTCGTTTCATAACTAGTGTACATACTATTGTATTAAATTCTACAATAAACACATTTTACATTTATATTCGTATTTACAATTTAATCATTTGGTTCACATAACAAACTATCTAGATCTATCTTGTACTAAAGTCTTGAAAGTATAGACGAAATCAGTATAAGATCTTTTATTGTCATATCATTCCACCGTTTGCTTACATGTTACTAATGACCCACGTAGGCAAACAAAGGATCTTTTGTTTACTTGTTATCGCGATCTGCATACAACAACAAACTCAAGAAGCAAGACAATTAGATTTGTTTGGTCGTACACAGTGCTACAAAAGCGTATCATAAATCTACGTTAGAAAACAAGAACAAATGCTAATAATTATTTCCTGTACACATTATTTTCGTTTATCATATTAGCTTGTTTAACTTTATTTCTATAAACCTTAATACTGTGTCCTATTGTTGTGCTTGCTTTAAGTGTTGAAATTGTCATTCAATGCTGTATCGTTGTCCTTGGTTTAGGTGTTGAAATTGTCATTTAATGCTGTATCGCTGTCCTTGGTTTAGATGTTGAAATTGTCATTTAATGCTGTATCGTTGTCCTTGGTTTAGA
>NW_013690284.1:0-953 GCF_000517525.1 Limulus polyphemus | reverse complement strand
TGAGACATTGGGTCAAAGGAGACTAATTTATTTAACATGGTACGTTTAAAAGCTAGTAATGTTGAGACATTGGGTCAAAGGAGACTAATTTATTCAGTACATTGAGTTCAAAGTTAGTAATGTTGAGACATTGGGTCAAAGGAGACTAATTTATTCAGTACATTGAGTTAAAAGTTAGAAATGTTGAGACATTGGGTCAAAGGAGACTAATTTATTTAACATGGTACATTTAAAAGCTAGTAATGTTGAGACATTGGGTCAAAGGAGACTAATTTATTCAGCACATTGAGTTAAAAGTTAGTAATGTTGAGACATTGGGTCAAAGGAGACTAATTTATTCAGTATATTGAGTTAAAAGCTAGTAATGTTGAGACATTGAGTCAAAGGAGACTAATTTATTCAGTATATTGAGTTAAAAGCTAGTAATGTTGAGACATAGACTAATTTATTCAGCACATTGAGTTAAAAGCTAGTAATGTTGAGACATTGGGTCAAAGGAGAGTAATTTATTCAGTACATTGAGTTAAAAGTTAGTAATGTTGAGACATTGGGTCAAAGGAGACTAATTTATTCAGCACATTGAGTTAAAAGCTAGTAACGTTGAGACATTGGGTCAAAGGAGATTAATTTATTTAACATGATACGTTTAAAAGCTAGTAATGTAGACAAGGATTTAGCCTGATGGATTGAAATTTATTAATTACAAGGAAAAAGGATGGGTAGTGCTGGGGCTTATAGTCGTAAACTGATTACTATAGAAGGCAGACTCATTTAACTTTGCCACGTTTGTCCTTTTGGACAGGAGACAAGTGTCTTACTAACAATGGCTAGTATATTAGCTCTGTTGGTAGAGCATTAGCTTGGTGAACAGGAGACAAGTGTCTTACTAGCAATGGCTAGTATATTAGCTATGTTGGTAGAGCATTAGCTTGGTGAACAGGAGACAAGTGTCT
>NW_013690283.1:0-954 GCF_000517525.1 Limulus polyphemus | reverse complement strand
CTTCTGGATGTAAAAATCCAGAAGTAGTAGATTGTTGCAGTCTCAGGGACTCAGGGTTTTACATCCAGAAGTAGAAGATTGTTGCAGACTCAGGGTTTTACACTTCTGGATGTAAAACCTTGAGACTGCAACAATCTACTACTTCTGGAACGTGAATTTATATTCCAGAATTATATCGAATGTCTGATGTCCATCTTATGATATAAAACCTGAAACTGTAAGATGTTTTGATGATAACTGAGAATTTTCGGCTTATTACATGCGGGAAAGCAATTCCAACGGAACAAAACATTTTAAATTATTGTCCTTTAACTGATCGCAAAATTTATGAATTTTGTATTAAAATGTATGTATTTGGGTTTATCCGTCTTTTTAACAATAACATATTATTGTATATGTATACCTGTGATGGTACAGTGAGGGGGTGGTACTTGTGTGAATGAATGTGGCATGGTCCAGTTGGGGGGGGGGGAGGTATTTGTGTGAATGGGCGTGGCACGGTACAGTTAGGTGGGAGTACTTGTGTGAATGAATGTGGCATGGTCCAGTTGAGGGGGTGTATTTGTGTGAATGTGCATAGCACGGTACAGTTAGGCGAAAGTACTTGTGTGAATGGGCGTTGCACGGTACAGTTGAAGGAGGTATTTGTGTGAATGGGCGTGGCACGGTACAGTTGGACGGAGGTGTTTGTGTGAACGGTCATGACGTAGCAGATTAGGCGGATGTATTTGTGTGAATAGATTGGACACGGTACAGTTAGGCGGGATATTTGTGTGAAAGGGCGTAACACAGCACAGTTAGGCGTGCGGCGGGTATTTATGAAAATTGGCGTGACATAGTACAGTTAAGTTGAAAGGTTTATGTGAATGTCCGTAAATGACAGAGTTAGGTGAGGTGTTTGTACGCGTATGTCTGTGTACCATGGAAAATTTAGACGGAGATGTAGGTGTTACT
>NW_013690282.1:0-954 GCF_000517525.1 Limulus polyphemus | reverse complement strand
ATGTAACGATGGAAGGATGTGACAGATGGAAGCCAATGTTTGATACACTAGCTGTGTAACGATGGAAGGATGTGACAGATGTAAGCCAATGTTTCATACACGAGCTGTGTAACGATGGAAGGATGTGACAGATGGAAGTCAGAGTTTGATACCCGAGCTGTGTAATGATGGAAGGATGTGACAGATGGAAGCCAATGTTTCATACACGAGCTATGTAACGATGGAAGGATGTGACAGATGGAAGCCAGAATTTGATACACGAGCTGTGTAACGATGGAAGGATGTGATAGATGGAAGCCAATGTTTGATACACGAGCTGTGTAATGATGGAAGGATGTGACAGATGGAAGCCAATGTTTGATACACGAGCTGTGTTACGATGAAGGATGTGACAGATGGAAGCCAATGTTTGATACACGAGCTGTGTATCAATATTTCGAAAGGTTCATTTAACTCTTTCCATTTTTAGATTTGTGTGTCTAAGGTATAGTAAAGGCCTTAATTTTGTACAAACCAATCTCTCTGAAAGGAGAAAAAAACCAACTTAGTGTCATCAGTTCAGAGTTTCTGTTTAACATGAAACCAACACTATTTGATTTGGTAGTTAGGGCACTGATTTATGGGTAGAAACCAATTGGGACCTGGCATGACTTAGTAGTTAGGGCACTGACTTATCGGTAGAAATTGGGGCCTGGCATGGCTTAATAGTTAGGGCACTAATTTATCGGTAGAAACCGATTGGGTCCTGGCATGGCTTGGTAGTTAGGGTGCTGATTTATCGGTAAACACCAATTTGGGCCTGGCATGGCTCGCCCTTTCAGCTGGTGGGAACGTTACAATGTGATTGTCGATCCCACTATTCGTTGTTAAAGAGTTGGCTAGCTGTCTTCCCTAAAGTATACCATTTCAAAATTAGGGACGATTAGCGCAGATATCCCTCGAGTAGTTTTCTGT
>NW_013690281.1:0-954 GCF_000517525.1 Limulus polyphemus | reverse complement strand
CATTCTTTGTTAGTTCCTTGTGTAAACCTACGTGTTCTGTCTCAGCCTTTGTTAATTTATTGTGTGAATATACGTGTCCTATCCCTTTCTTTGCTAATTTTTTTGTATAAATATACGTTTCATGTCTCATTCTTTCATAGTTTTGTGTGTAATCTACATGTAATATTTCATTCTATGTTGCCCAACAGTTACATCCGTATACGAACCTTCAGTTTTTGTGAGTCCGGTTTACTCTGCTTTACCGGAAATCCTCGAGATATCAGAAAAAGATATTAGTGAAAGTATAACAATGAGATTTGTCTTCGGAGTTTTTTATTTCTTTAACTACCGTCTAATAAATTATTTAATTTGGTTGATATTACAAATTCTTATCAAAATGACGTCACATACCAGTAAATGAAATCTTAACGATAATGGGGCTTTATCTATGTTGCTAGTGGACGTGGCTTTACACCAAATTATTCTGTTTTTTTAGCCATACAACGTTGAGCCTGGTACTCTTTGTCTGGTGCTGTATCCACTTATATATATGTGCATATACATTTATATATACATTTAGATATATGTATATTGGGTTATGTGAGGAAATAAGACACTCCAACAGTCTACTTTGAGTTTCTTAGGTAAGGAACGTTGATACACTTAGTTTTTCATTCAGTGATGACTTTATTACACAAGCTATTTTAAGTGAACTTTTATCTTGTTTATTATTACTAAGTAATATAATATCGGGTATTAATTTTACACGCAGTTTGAGTAATTTAAATTATATAGAAATTTATCCAAAACACTTGAGTATTTATAATACTTAACATGTAAACGTAAATATTTTATTTATTATGTTCAAAGAAATCGTTCGCTTCGTAGATAAAGATAGAACATTACTTAGTGGGTAGAGTGCCGACTTGCGGATCGAAGGTTTGAGCCTCTATATACTAATGAACATGCTCTGAA
>NW_013690280.1:0-954 GCF_000517525.1 Limulus polyphemus | reverse complement strand
TAACAAACAAAGAAGCTAACCTCATATTCACAGTCCTGTTTTAAACATAAGATAATATGTCTACATTTTCACTTTACCTATTTACTACAAATAACGACGGTTTGGAAACTAAAAGCAAGAGTCTGTAAAGTTTCAAATCTTTCAGAAAATACCACTTCATTACATGTCTGCTCTCTTATGTTTCTTGTGCATTTTGAAATTTCTAAACCATATTACATTGGCTCCAGAAGTTGTAATATTGATAATACAAAAGTGAAGTAATATTACCATGATTAACTTCCAGTAATAACAAAACATAAAAATAAAACGCTCTTCACTTGGAAGCTACATTATAATGGCTAATTTTGTGGGTAATCTTTATTAAGAAAAGACAGGCAAAAATAAAGTATACACTTGAACTATTTTATTCCTTCGGTCTCAGTTATTACCAGACATCATACACTATATAACTTCTTATATTTTGGACACTCTGGTGTATATGTACGATTATAGATCTTGCATAGCCAAATGCTGAATTCTACTTCTCGTTATCTTACAAAACCGCGTCGTTAAATCAATAAAACGTTGGCATTATTCCGGGATTATCTAAGTAGGAGAAATTATTTCCTCCTGGGATTAGTACTTCATAACGTTCATTATTACAATGTTCTGCCTTTATTAAGGTAAGACCAGATTATGTATATGTATGCTAAGAGGTGTAAACACCATAGTTGTCACATCTCACCATCGTGGCCTAATGTCTGGCCAATCAGAGCAATTGTTCAAAAGTCGTTCCTCCAGATTCCAGATTGCAGTTGCGCATGCTAACTTCCAGAAGTGTGCTTCATTAGTCCATAAAACATTGACAGGTCATTGGTCATCGACCTCCAGTCTTGCCATAAACTGCAACGACAAATCAACATGTCAAGTTCAATCCGGCTCCTTCAGTACTTGAATATGTATACAGCTTGTAAG
>NW_013690279.1:0-954 GCF_000517525.1 Limulus polyphemus | reverse complement strand
TAATTGTCAATAACTAATCACCAAATCCTAGGTGTAAAAAGTTTAAGTGAATAAACTTTTCCCCTAATTGTCAATAACTAATCACCAAATCCTAGGTGTAGAAAGTTTAAGCGAATAAACTTTTCCCCTAATTGTCAACAACTAATCACCAAATCATAGATTACAACTAAAAAATACAGAATGAAAAATAAACTTAATTTAATATAACGAAGTAAGTAGGATAGAAATAAAAACTTGTAATATTTCGAATGCTGTTGGATACCCTTGCTTTTATAGATATCATAGCCAATAGAATTAATGAAATTACTTTAAAGAAAGAAAGAACTATATTTTTTACTTACAATAACCTATCCTATGTTTCGAACTTCCAGAAAAACTCGGTAACTAATTACGTTTTAGTTTTTCATTATACGGTATTGACGTCATAACTCTCGCATGTGGAGATCGGTGTCTGAAACTCGTAAAACTTTTGCGTTAAGTTTGGCTTAACATCAGCTAATATGTATTAAGTTCCTAGCTGGAATGAATAAATTACGTATAAGTTAACTAAATATTACACTCTTATGCTAACGCCCGAGAAAGTTCTTAGAGAAAGCTGACATTGATATCTGGTCACGATACCTCAATTACAGGAACGATTCCACCAGGAGGGAGGTAGAGAGGTTCTCATGTCACGTTAAATCTTTGTTAGTTTTTAGAATTTCCGCGTAAAGCTTCAAAAAGGCTATCTGCACATAGCCGCCCCTAATTTTGAAATGATAGGCTAAAAGGACGCGAACTATGAACCGTTGGATTCATCGTCCGAAAACGCTAACCACTTGACCATACCTGTTTCGTAATTATAATATAGCTTTATAACAATAATATGTATTAAGTGAAGTAACGTATTACTGTGGTTAAACCTGATAATCCAATATTTATTCACCTTGTGGCTTTGTATGTACGTATGTACAC
>NW_013690278.1:0-954 GCF_000517525.1 Limulus polyphemus | reverse complement strand
TATAGCTTTGCGCAAAATTCAAATCTAATATTCGTGTCTGTATTACCAATAATGCTCTCCTAAGGCTAAGGTTGCAATTTGTCGTTTTAGTTATTACTTTAACTTACAGAAACACATGAATTAAAATGCAGGTAGTTTTACTTCCCAGTAAAAATAAACATTTTTACTCTTAAATTTAGAAAGCGTTTCCATAAAATATTTGCATTTAAATATCTGTCACACACAGCAGATGAATTATTACAGGTTTAACTCAAAGTTTATAAATGTTTATTTATCCTGTAGATTTTTGTTTATTTCATTAGGAAATATTTCTAATTTTCTATTTCTGTATTGATTAAATGTATAAATATTTTCAAAGTATAGCAAAATAAAATGTTGTTTGGATTCTTTGTTGTTAAATAAAAACCTATACAATAGGCTATCTGTCTTCTGCTGATAGCGGGTATCGAAACCCAATTTATAACGATATAAGCCGATATGAGCCACCGAGCCGGGAAGAGGGATACAAAATAAATAAATTGGCAAATTTTGTTTTCATTTCTGGTAAAATAAGTCATTAACAATATTGTTTGTGTGTTTTGATATTAGTTCATAATAAAATAACCGTTTTCATGTATGTATATATAAATATGTGATGACATAAGTACTTTACAGGAGGATTAAATAAAGGTGCTTCGACGATGCCCTCTGTTACATCTAACAGATAACAGTTACTTCCGTTCAACATTTTATAAAACTGTGTAAGTGAATTTTTTCTTCGTTTGCTGTTTCTGTTACTTTTTTATTCTATATATTATTTCTACTGAAGTTAATGAAAAACATTTGTATTCACTATAGAGTTTACTCCCATGCTTTCTTGGAAAGATGACGCAGGTTTAAAAATTGATTCAAAATGCAATTGAGATGCGTTTTTCCCTATACTTTTCGTCAACTTAATTATGACTTTTTGATTTG
>NW_013690277.1:0-954 GCF_000517525.1 Limulus polyphemus | reverse complement strand
GAAATTCGCATAAAAACCTGGATTGTTAACAGAAAATGTATCGAACATTCAACCATGATATATATAAGAGGAACTAATTCCACCATCTTGTCTGTTGTTTTGTTGAATTTAAAAGTTGGTGTGTCCAGCAGATTATGAGAAGTCACGTGAGACACAGATACTGGGCCTTATTATATAGATATTCTAAGGATTAAAAAAATATTTAAAGACCTTTATTTTTCGTCCTGCGGTAAGTCTGAAGTATTATAACATTAAAAACCGGGTTTCGATACTCGTTGTGGGAAAAGCACAGATAGTCCAAAGTGTAGATTACTTCTTAATAAAAAAAACAAACAATCAAATTTGTCGCATTTTTCTATTTTCCAAGAATGATACACTGATAGTTCTAGTTAGTGATACAGACGGGTAACCTAAAGTGTTGTTATGTTCTTTAGTAAAAAAGAATAATACGAAGATAATGAAAGAAATGCGAAATGAATCGTCTCGGTCCCGATGTCTACACAAGGCGAAACTTTTCACCCAACCCCTTAGAGAAACCGGAAATTTCGCAAAAACACTTTTACGGTGTTTACCCGAAAGCGGACCTCAAATTTGGCATTCATTCACATTAGAGCACGTAAATAAGTACGCCTTCTAATTACCGTTCGTAACTTGGGTTAAAGAAATTAAATTTGATTATAGCGGCAATGATCATTAAACATAAAACTTGCAAAATAGTAGTTCGAACATTAAATTTCAATTATATCAGACCATTAAATGTAGGCCATTGGCCCCGAGGTTAACTAGTACAGATATACACTATAGAGATTTAATACTTTCTCACATTTACATTCAAAACAATTTCTCAAACTACTCGTTAGGTGGCAGCATAATAATATTTAATAAACTTTAATATTTTGACTGGAATAATTTCCCATAATATGGACGTTTTTAAACCAGCGAACTAACACAAAC
>NW_013690276.1:0-954 GCF_000517525.1 Limulus polyphemus | reverse complement strand
AATAGTGGGATTGACCGCTACATTACTTTCATCGTAAGGGTTACCTGTTGATAGTCTTTTTCCATCTTATTTTTTTCACATATTGACGTTAGGTAGGTTACTCCTATGTCCGGTAGGAGTATCTAGATCCATACCCTGTAGGCGGAGGTGACCTTTAAATAAAAGAAACCTCGCGATATTTTGAAATATCTTTATACAAACGCGAGAATAGAAGAAAAAAGAGTTAATGTTGAAATATGATGAACAGTACAGGACGATAACCCTCAATCGAGAGTTAATGTTGAAATATGATGAACAGAATAGGACGATAACCCTCAATCGAGAGTTAATGTTGAAATATGATGAACAGTACAGGAGGATAACCCTTAATAGATAGTCGATTTGAAATAAACGGTTGTGTTTATTTCCCATTTCTTTGAGTGAGTAAATGAATAATTACAAAAATGAAGTTTTTTTTTCAGTCTCATCTCACTTTTCACCGATTATCCATACACTACTGACGTCAACATCCCTGCAAGTTTTTCGATTTTTTTTTTCTAGACGTTTCCAAATTTCAAATTCCCGTCATTTACCACTCACCCAATAAGGAGCTCTTCTTTAAATCAAAATATGGCAGAGAGGGTTTTGTCCAGACTTTGGAATCGCTTGTTTAACAGAAATGTCAGGAACTCTTAACGACTCAAACCCAATTATCCTCCACCCACCCACCCCTCTCTTCTCTATGCGCAAGGTGGCATCTACTGCTACCAAACATGATATCATTCTAAAATGGTGCTGTCTAAGATAAGTGGCTTTATATTATTCCCCTCCGCCGATAGGTGGTGCTAATGTATTCAACATACACGTCTGTACGTATATACCATCAAAATACATCTCAAATGTTTTACGAATAGGACGAATTTATATTCAACAGAAAGTACGGAATTAGAACATTTCATGGGTTGCATTAGCCCG
>NW_013690275.1:0-954 GCF_000517525.1 Limulus polyphemus | reverse complement strand
GAAGGACCGGAAGTGTTTTACGCAGCATGTGTTTTCTTGTTGTTGTTGGCTTGTGTCGAAGGACCGGAAGTGTTTTACGCAGCATGCGTTTTCTTGTTGTTGTGGGCTTGTGTCGGAGGGTTTATATATAATATTTTTTCTTCTAGTGTGGTGGAGTTGTCTCATAGCAACGGAAGCGGATTATCAGTGTTACGAACTTTTCGTTTACTAAGAATCATTAAACTTGTTCGGTTCCTACCTGCTCTGCGGCGCCAGCTGGTGATAATGCTTCGAACTATGGATAATGTTGCAGTCTTCTTTTCTTTGCTCATCCTTTTCATCTTTATTTTCAGGTAAGATTCGGATGAATCTCAAAAATTCTTTTTTAAAGACTACCAACTTTATTTGATGTAAATGTAATAGCTATGTATGGAGTGTTTAAGTTACTAGTTATGTGTTAAAAGTCGAAGTTACTAGTTATGTGTAAAGTGTTTATGTTAATAGTTTGTGTGTAGAGTGTTTACGTTAATAGCTATGTGTGGAGTGTTTAATTTAACAGTTGTGTGTAGAGTGTTTACGTTAATAGCTATGTGTGGAGTGTTTAAGTTAATAGTTATGTGTAGAGTGTTTACGTTAATAGCTATGTGTGGAGTGTTTAAGTTAATAGTTATGTGTAGGGTGTGTGTAGAGTGTTTAAGTTAATAGTTATGTGTTAAAAGTTTAATTTAACAGTTGTGTGTAGAGTGTTTAAGTTAATAGTTATGTGTTAAAAGTTTAATTTAACAGTTGTGTGTAGAGTGTTTAAGTTAATAGTTGTGTGTTAAAAGTTTAATTTAACAGTTGTGTGTAGAGTGTTTAAGTTAATAGTTATGTGTTAAAAGTTTAATTTAACAGTTGTGTGTAGAGTGTTTAAGTTAATAGTTATGTGTTAAAAGTTTAATTTAACAGTTGTGTGTAGAGTGTTTAAGTTAATAG
>NW_013690274.1:0-954 GCF_000517525.1 Limulus polyphemus | reverse complement strand
CAAAACATTACGGTAGTCGACGGAAAGTCTGTAGTTACCATACAAAACATTACGGTAGTCGACGGAAAGTCTGTAGTTACCATACAAAACCTTACGGTAGTCGACGGAAAGTCTGTAGTTACCATACAAAACATTACGGTAGTCGAGGTAGCCAAGTGTGGGTGATGGATGCTAACACACACACAATGGGTCGTCTTTATAGTAAGATTATCTGTGTACGACATCCATTGTAACATTAACAGCTATTTATCATACCGAGTAGCCATTACCTAAAGATTTGAAGTATGATAGTAAGCTGTATTTCGTAAAGACGACGGCTGTCGGTATTTTAGCCAACTTTCTGCTGTTTCTCGTGTGATATGTTAATGTCATTTTTTCCAATAAGTAACTGCGGTTAGAAAATCTTCTAGTTTTATCAAAGTCGTGTGCATGTTTCCATTAAACCAGAAGTCTGTGACAAACTTGAGATGTCGTAACCACTTAGATTTGTAGAATAAATCATCTAACAAAGAACAAGGCAAATTCTACACTCAGTTGAGCTCTAGGTCGTTATTTCAACATTATTAAATGTAATATCTGTTGAAAACACGTTGGGTATCTGGTACCTAGATGTCTCAAAGTAGAGAGTTTTTACCTTTATCGCATTTGTGTGTAAAGACACGTCTACAAGTCGAGTTATTAGGTGTGTGATTCTAAGAAATGTGTGGTATACAATATGGTATGTGTCGTTAAAAGTGTTGTAACAGTGCTTAATGTGCAATATAGTGTGAGTGTGTCGTCAAAGGTGTTGTGACAGTGAGCAACATGGTGTGTGTCGTCAAAGGTGTTGTGACAGTGAGCAACATGGTGTGTGTCGTCAAAGGTGTTGTGACAGTGAGCAACATGGTGTGTGTCGTCAAAGGTGTTGTGACAGTGAGCAACATGGTGTGTGTCGTCAAAGGTGTTGTGACAGTG
>NW_013690273.1:0-954 GCF_000517525.1 Limulus polyphemus | reverse complement strand
TGAATGTTCAAGTGATATTTCGTTGTGGTACACGTGTCAGTATAGAACTGTGATGTACCTATCTTAAGTCTAAGTACAGAATTTTGAATGTTCGAGTGATATTTCGTTGTGGTGCACGTGTCAGTATAGAACTGTGATGTACCTATCTTAAGTCTAAGTACAGAATTTTGAATGTTCAAGTGATATTTCGTTGTGGTACATGTGTCAGTATAGAACTGTGATGTACCTATCTTAAGTCTAAGTACAGAATTTTGAATGTTCAAGTGATATTTCGTTGTGGTACATGTGTCAGTATAGAACCGTGTAACTAAATTTAAAACAACCCAAAATTCAAAACATTATTTTTTCCTTCTGTGTGATTGAGTGTATAATATTAAAACAATGTTTGATACATAAATCAGCCGGTCACATGACAACCACAGTTGATATAAAGTCTCAGTGGAATGAAACGTATCCAAACTACAGTTTTTAGATTCTTTGCTATCTTGTGAGTAGTGTGATGCTACCAAAACTTCTCTGTTTTAGGAAGGGTTTACATCATGATGCAAAATGTTCAGATCATAAAGATACATTTAGATCGGGGATTTAGAATTTCCAAAATGGGGATATCCGTTATATTTTATGTCATTCAGAAACAAAAGATTATGGATTGATTTGGAGCACAGAACCGTCTACAAAATGAACTGCAACAAATCATACCCTAGTAAAGTGTAACGCTTTGTAACAAGTGAGAAACTATGAACACAAAACCTGTCCATGTGTCCCAGGCAACATTACGTAATGTGATTAAAAAGGAAATGAGGCCAACAAAGTATGATTTCACAAAGGTAGGGCTTGCAGTTTGTAACAAGTGAGAAACCATGAACACAAAACCTGTCTATGTGTCCCAGGCAACATTACATAATAGTGATTAAAAAAGGAAATGAGGCCAACAAAGTATGATTTCACAAAGGT
>NW_013690272.1:0-954 GCF_000517525.1 Limulus polyphemus | reverse complement strand
GTGTGTGTGTGTGGTGGGGGGGGGGGGGATGGATTCCAACTCTATTACTATGTTTGAGGCTATTATTATACCTCTTTATAATTCTCACACATGTATTAATTATAAGATTACAAATGTCCTTCTGAGATACTTGTGTTTAATCCTGGGATAACATTGCTTTAGGAATGACACGTTTAACTACCAGAACATAACTTAATTTCCATAATTTACCAAGTGTTTTTACTTAATATATGTTTCATATTATACAGTTTTAATTTATAGATACTACATGATATAATCTAAAAAATAATTAACAATAAAATGAATATAGAAAAATAAGCCCCCTATCAAATTCAACGCGTGCCTAGATCTAAAAGATCGTTAGTGGCCTCATGTTTCTGATAGCAACATACAAACGTACACCAGATCTAAGAGATCGTTAGTGGCCTCATGTTTCTGATAGCAACATACAAACGTACACCAGATCTAAGAGATCGTTAGTGGCCTCATGTTTCTGGTAGCAACTTACAAACGTACACCAGATCTAAGAGATCGTTAATGGCTTCATGTTTCTGGTAGCAACATACAGACGTACACATAAAATGATCCTTTGAGTGTGAACATTTATATTTACACTATTTTGATGCTTAGTTTCTCTTGGATTGTTTTTTGACGTTAAAAAAATAGTATAGCAATAGAATATCCTAAGAAACTTGAATCATTTAACAACAGTTCTCACTAAATTTAGCTAAAGAACCAAAAACTAGGACCAAGTGGTGTTAAAATCTCAAGTTTAACTTTAATATAAAAAAGTCAAAAGTACCAGAATAATTAAACTAGTTAAGACTAAAAGTGATCTTAATACTTTACTAGAACACCAGAATAATTAAATTAGTTAAGGCTAGAAGTGCTCTTAATACTTTAATAGGACACCAAAATAATTAAACTAGTTAAGACTAGAAGTGCTCTTAATAC
>NW_013690271.1:0-954 GCF_000517525.1 Limulus polyphemus | reverse complement strand
AAGATTGGCTTCTATGTATATTAATGATATGTATATCCTTATCTGTCACAATGTAGTGTGTAAATAGCCTGTTTTCCCATTGCTGTGAAGATTGGCTTCTATGTATATTAATGATATGTATATCTTTATCTGTCACAATGTAGTGTGTAAATAGTCTGTTTTCCCATTTGCTGTGTAGTTTAATGAATTGGTATTTACGATCTTTGTTCTACTGATTTACATCAGTTGCTCAACTATGTGATTAAAGGCATTGACCTAAGTTCGTAGATTTCTCTATGTAGTTGTGAGAAGTAGTTGTTTGATGTTGTATAACTAGCATATTGGTGATGTAAAGGTCATGTATCCTCATGGCTGTTTCAGTCTTCTTCTCTCAGGCTCCACTTATATCACACTTGGCTCATATAGTATTTGGTGTATTATGGTGAAGCCGTTGTTCTGATTATCTGGAAGTGTTGATGCATTCCCCAACGGAAAGGTTTAATAATATATGATCAGGAGAGAGTAGTGGCCATGATTGGGTTCACATTGCTCTACTCAACTGTGAGGAAAAGCGACATCCAGGTATTGCCTGACATCTAGTGTCCTGCTATCCTGCTGAAACTACTTATGTTTTGGTATGTTTTGCAAATCCATGAATCCTGGACCAACATATACATGCAAAAGAGCAATATAGCCATCTCCAGTCAGTTCTATTGGTCAGAAATGGAACAACAACATGACATCCTCTGAGGCAACACAAAGCCATCTCTTATTTCCAGTCGGTTCTACTGGCCAGAAATGGAACAACAACATAATATCCTCTGAGGCTACACAAAGCCATCTCTTATCTCCAGTCAGTCCTATCGGTCAGAAATGGACCAACAAAATGATATCCTCTGAGGCCATACAAAGCCATCTCCTATCTACAGTTGGTTCTACTGGTCAGAAATGGACCAACAAAATGATATCCTCTGT
>NW_013690270.1:0-954 GCF_000517525.1 Limulus polyphemus | reverse complement strand
CAACAACAACAAACAACTACATATATATATATATATATATATATATATATATATATATATATATATTATTCGAAACACACAGAACATTTGGGCTTCGTGATCCTCCAAAGTAAAAGTTTTCATCTCGGATTTATTCACGCACAAAACTACTTGAATATGAAGAGTTTAAAACGTGTTTTGCATTTATGCCATGTCTCGTTTTCTTCGGTTGATTCTTTAGCTTTTTTTGTTCAATCAGGGAAACGTTTATAAACTGCTGAAAGGATAATGCCGAGTGTAAAGTAGGTCCTAGCCTCACTGGTATACACCGAACCAGTAGGTCCTAGCCTCACTGGTATACACCGAACCAGTAGGTCCTAGCCTCACTGGTATACACCGAACCAGTAGGCTCTAGCCTCACTGGTATACACCGAACCAGCTTCATACTTCACTCATGTTTCTGTATGAACTTATTGGAAAGTAGCCTATTCAAAATTCAATACAGAAACCTGTACATCTGCATTGGTTGAGTGACGTAACCTGTGGACTTATTGGATATCTAATATTCTTCGAACGTTCTTAGAGTATTTCAGGCATTTCCCATACTTGCTCTTGATTTCTCTTAATTGTAGTTTCTTTATTTGTAGACCACAACTCCAGCAGCCAGACGAGGCAGAAGTAGAAGCTAACCCAGAAGCCAGACAAGGCAGAAATAGAAGCTAACCCAGCAGCCAGACGAGGCAGCAGAAGAAGCTACCCCAGCAGCCAGACGACGTAGAAGAAGAAGATACCCCAGCAACCAGACGAGGCAGAAGGAGAAGATACCCCAGCAGCCAGACGAGGTCGAAGGAAAAGATAACCCGACAGCCAGACGACGTAGAAGAAGAAGATACCCCAGCAACCAGACGAGGCAGAAGGAGAAGATACCCCAGCAGCCAGACGAGGTCGAAGGAAAAGATAACCCAGCAGCCAGAC
>NW_013690269.1:0-954 GCF_000517525.1 Limulus polyphemus | reverse complement strand
ATAGACTGTTAGTGTTATAAATAAATATATAATATGGTATATAGAACTGACACAGACTGTTAGTGTTATGAATAAATATATAGATATGTTATATAGGACTGACAGACTGTTAGTGTTATGAATAAATATATAGATATGGTATATAGAACTGACACAGACTGTTAGTGTTATGAATAAATATATAGATATGTTATATAGGACTGACAGACTGTTAGTGTTATAAATAAATATATAGATATGGTATATATAGAACTAACTTGATCTATGTATATCTAACAACCAGTCTACATCTGTTTGATATACTGGATCTGTGTATATCTAACAACCAGTCTATGTTGGTTCAATATACTGGATCTGTGTATATCTAACAACCAGTCTATGTTAGGTTGATATACTGGATCTGTGCATATCTAACAACCAGTCTATATCAGTTCGATATACTGGATCTGTGTATATCTAACAACCAGTCTATGTCTGTTTGATATACTGGATCTGTGTATATCTAACAACAAGTCTATGTTGGTTCGATATACTGGATCCATGTATATCTAACAACCAGTCTACATTTGTTTGATATACTGGATCTGTGTATATCTAACAACAAGTCTATGTCAGTTCTATATACTGTATCTATATATTTATTTATAACACTAACAGTCTAAGTATATCGAACTAACATAGACTGGTTGTTAGATATACATATATCTAACAACCAGTCTATGTTAGTTCGATATACTGGATCTGTGTATATCTAACAACCAGTCTATGTTAGTTCGATATACTGGATCTGTATATATCTAACAACCAGTCTATGTTAGTTCGATTTACTGGATCTGTGGATCTGTATATATCTAGCAACCAGTCTATGTTAGTTCGATTTACTGGATCTGTGTATATCTAACAACCAGTCATTGTCGTATATCGAACTAACATAGACTGGTTGTTAGATATACA
>NW_013690268.1:0-954 GCF_000517525.1 Limulus polyphemus | reverse complement strand
TTAAAAACTAAGCTAGGCGTGCCATTTTGAACCCAATTAACCTCGATAAACAACCTTAACTCGACGTGTCAGGTTGAACAACATTTGACTTCGATAATAAACCTTAACTCGACATGTCATAAACTTCAGAAGATATTGGAAGATGTTTCGTTCGAGAAGTATGGTCTGTAACTGGTTCACATATGTCGTCAAAAGATCAAGATGTTCAATGTGTCATTCAGAAGCTGTTCAAATATACTTTATCGGATTTTATAACTTGTGATTGTACTAGCCAAGAAAGATGACCGAAATACATTATACATTTCAAAACAGCTGTAAGACAATAAGCACAAGGTAGTTTGTTGCAATATCATTTTCGTACAGCAATTCTCCTTCAAGAACATCAACACAATATTGATGAGTGGACATGATAAGCATTTAGATATGTTCCCTCTTCGAAATGAATTAAATACCCCGAACTCTACCACACTAGCATTCGCCACACCATTATATCACTTCTAGCAGCTTGTACGATCTAAAAAAAGAGCAAAAGCAGAGTCAAGTATCTCATGTCCTTTTTACCCTTTTAAAATTTTATTGCCAGTACAGAAAAAGGTGAAAGGCGGATAATCAGATCGCGTCACATGTTCCTAATCATTTATTGCCAGTGAAACCGTGCGTTTTACGTTATTCATACAATACTTTAGAGATAGTCAAACCTTGATTACTTTTGAAAGAATCAGCCAGTTGAAAGGCAGAATAAAGGGTGTTACATTTATCAAGTTTGTCTGAGTAAGTCAAAAGCGGTTGACAGCTACAATTTTCTAAAGACAAATATTGTCACTGTTAACAGACTGTTGTCAAAAGTTCGTGTTTTTTGTGCATTGAAATGATTACTAGGAGATATTATGTTCAGATCAACAACATTTGTAAGTATTTGGGATAAGGGGAAATTTTTTTTCTTATCAGCGGCTT
>NW_013690267.1:0-954 GCF_000517525.1 Limulus polyphemus | reverse complement strand
AAGTTTTAATGCCAACTAATAATATCTCGCGAACACACCGAGTTCACGTTTTGGCATTTCTGATGAGAAACGGAGAAAATCTTAAATTCACAGCACCGTATACACCAACAGACATTACAATATCGCAGTCACCAAGCCTAAATATGCAAGAAACGCCCTCTGTGCTTTCGTCTATGGTTATACATCTGTTTCCGGTGGTTATGACATCATTTAGCGAACCTTATTTATTTGTTATTTCAATTTTGAGTGCACTGAAACTGCCGAAAGCTTCAACAACATTTATATTAAATGATCGTTTAGCCTTGTAACTTTCCATGACCTTATAGCCAGGAGATGTTGAGATACGTGTAACCCAGTATCAAACCAGACTGTCCTCATTAGCCGAGACGTTAGTAGGGATGATATTACTGCAAGTAAAAAGTATTTAGAAATACTTCAATATTTATCTTTAATTATTATCACTGATAAAAGTCGAATACGCATTACTTCATTTAACTGTTCAGTGACGTACAGTTCAACCAATAGTACGTCCATGTCAGTCAACAGCCAAGTTCTTGTCTAACAAAATAATGCACCCACAGCCTCATTCTGCGGAACGCGAACCACGAATCCTCGGACTTACGGTCTAGACGGGATAACCACTTAGCTATTCCGTTAAATGTCTTTGATGAGTGCGTCTTTGTGGTTTTTACCTCAGCAGAAGCATGTATTATATCATCCAAGCAGGTTAACTTAAAACGTTTTCTTTTCTTAAGGCCCTCTCCGTTTCACTCGAAATATCAGAAATATACATTTGGATCACAGAATGCGAGATCTCGATGCCATCTGGAAGACTGGTGCATTGTTTGTCCAGCTAAAAACATGGGCGTCTGCACGTGGGGGGCAAGAGGGGCAATTACCCCCCCCCCCCCGGAAAATGAGAAGCATAATTTTTTCTTTATTCGTTCATATTAT
>NW_013690266.1:0-954 GCF_000517525.1 Limulus polyphemus | reverse complement strand
CCATATTTAAGAATGGTAGAACACCATATTTAAGAATGGTAGAACATGCAAATTTGAAAATGAAAGAACATGCAAATTTAAGAATGGTAGGACACGCAAATTTAAGAATGGAAGAACATGCAAATTTAAGAATGGTAGAACACCATATTTAAGAATGGAAGAACATGCAAATTTAAGAATTGTAGAACACGCAAGCTTAAGAATGGTAGAACATACAAGCTTAAGAATGCCAAATAAATCTAGAGTATTGGAGCAAGACCTAGGTGAATGCATCGTTCATTAAAACTGTTTTAAGTTCTTAGCAAGGGCCAATGATAAGCACAGCCTCAATATAATCATTCACAAAATAGGTCAGAACTGAATGTTTATAACTTAAACAAATGGTCGTATTTTTATTATTATTTAAATCTGTCCGTTTAATTTTAAAGATATCCACTTCACCACTAACGGAATATAACAGTTCTTAGCGTTCTTTTCTTGCTTCGTGATATTTCTCTACCTGAGAGTTACCTGGAACTACCTAAGTTTGACATAAAGGTCTGCAGGTGTGTGAGAACATGTTCATTCTTAGTTGTACGCTTACCTATGTATTTTCGTTCCAAGATACATATATATATATATATAAGTTTGCACATGCTCAGGACAATACTCATATTAATGTTGTCTTCATGTCTTATGGTAGTCGGCAGCAGCTTGAGATCAGCCACCAAAAGGTCCTGTTCGTTGACCTCTTCACGGTAATGTTCAATTAATCTTTGACATTGTTTTTTTCCACAGTGCCTTCCTTAACTATCTCGCTCTTAGTGTGTTGCTTTGCTTTGTAATGTCCCCAGGTTATCGCGTATCCGTGGTTCATCCTTTTGAAAGTAACCGAATATGTTCATTCGATGAATAACTGAAGTATTAAAGAACAGTCAAGGCAATTACTTGATTATGCGACTCTCTTTTTATGCA
>NW_013690265.1:0-954 GCF_000517525.1 Limulus polyphemus | reverse complement strand
CACATGGCCATTAGAAATCACCACGTATATACTGCTACCAGTACCACATGGCCATTAGAAATCACCATGTAAATACTGCTACCAGCACAACATGGCTATTAGGAATCACCATGTATATACTGCTACCAGCACAACATGGCCATTAGAAACCACCGTGTAAAGCTACTGCTACCAGCACAACATGGCTATTAGGAATCACCATATATATATACTGCTACCAGTACAACATGGCCATTAGGAATCACCATACTGCTACCTACACAACTTGCCATTACAAATCGCGTAAGAATAGACGCACAGATTTTATTGTGTTTCCGATAGGCGTATTTATTACCCGACAATATATATATACATACTGACTCACAACGTAAAACCAGTGAGCTTGTCGTTGTATTGACCAAGGAAAGAAATAGACGTGCACGTAGTTGGGGTTGAGGTGGGTCATGTTGTGTTTGTTTTTAGCATGTTGCATCCCCAATAACATATTGAAAATGTTTATTTTATCGGTTTATTTACAGATAATTATTAACGCCTGAATATTGTTACTATTTTTGTCTCTTTCATTTGAATGGTACACAAACTAGGCTTACCTGTGGACTGGATCCTCCATAACGCCGTCCGTCAACATACTCAAAGTATGTATTGTAGAGAATGCAAAGACTGTATCAATTCCTGAATCCTTATTTGTTATTGTATTTCGTTTTTTTTCCTTTTTTTTAAGTGACATTTTCAAGCAAAAGGATTCAGATAGAACATGATTCTGAACATCTTGAACCAGAATGACTGTCATCATTAAACTCATTAATTAAGAGCAATTAAACTATAGAATCTTGTCTCCCCCATTTTTGTAAAAGTCCAGATATTATATGTGTTTACTTAACAATATAATGATCTTAACTTTGATAAACACAAATTACCTAGTTATTAAAACATATTTGTTAAGTACACTAGTTT
>NW_013690264.1:0-955 GCF_000517525.1 Limulus polyphemus | reverse complement strand
TTAAATATCAATCAACTATTATGCCCCTCCCTGCTCAATCTTCGCTTCAGTGAGCCAGATCAAGAACCTCTGAAATAGTATTGCCAAGCTTCATCTGTCAAATAATCTTACCACACTACATCTCTCAACCTCCCCTGCTCCCTTACTTGTCGGTCTCTCAACAAAACAACCAGCAAAAATCAAGGGACCAAATCCGAGAAGCGCCACCTGAAATAAACCAAGTAGAGGAAGAACGAATTCTTGACCGGGTTAAAACCTAAATACCTACCACGACAATACTGGATTCGATTGCTGATCAAATCTTAAAAACGGAAGAATAAATTTAAGAAACGTTAGCGTAGAAGTTAAGGAAAGACCACGATAATATATATATATTTAAGTCTCTACGGTGTGATAAATGTTGGACTTGCCGTGGGATGTGTAATGTCAGGAAAAAGAAAATTATTTATACCCTGTATTGACCAGAATAATTATACGACTTATATTGATTTACACTGAATTAGTGACCACACCTGAAATAAAAAACTACTGACTCAGCATAACTGAGGACATGTACTTGTTTACCTTCATAAAAACTGAGGATATTTACCTATTTACCTTGTTGAAGATCTGAGGATATTTAGTTATTCATTTTGATAAAGAACTTAGGATATTTACTTGTTTAACTTGATAAAGAAATAAGATGTACTTGTTTATCTAGAAAACGAACTGAGGATATATACTTGTTTATCTTGGCAAAGAACAAAGGATATTTACTTGTTTACCTTGATAAATAACTGATTATCTTTACTCTTTTACCTTCATAAAAAAGTGAGGATATTTAAATTTTTATTTTGATAAAGAACTGAGCAGAATTAATTGTTTACCTTGATGAAAAAGTGAGGATATGTATTTGTTTACCTTGATAAAGGAATAAGAATATTTACTTGGTTATCTTAATAAAGAACTGACGATC
>NW_013690263.1:0-955 GCF_000517525.1 Limulus polyphemus | reverse complement strand
TTTTTACAAACTTCCATTCTTATTATTCAGCCTTTCTTGTCTTTATTAAACAGTGTGTGAGTAAGGATTTGTAATTTCACTTATTATTATAGGTAATACTTGAATGAAGCATTACAAGCATGGATCAAATTGGGAAGGAATAGCATATTTCGGTTGAGGAAAGGTCTGGGAATTTCATTCTATCTAAGATGTGGAAACCATGATATTGGGTCTTAACTGTTACAGAAGTAACTTGGTTTGACAAGGTTTCAAAGTCCTGTTTAGGTTCTACTTCATGACTACTCAGGTGTGGTGTAATCATCCTTACCAAGTTCAATATTGGTCTTAACTGTTACTTCATAACTGCTCAGGAGGGATGTAATCATCTTACCAAGTTCAATATTGGTCTTAACTGTTACTTCATGACTACTCAGGAGGGATGTAATCATCTTACCAAGTTCAATATTGATCTTAACTGTTACAGTAGAGTAACCATACAAATTTAATTGATAAATGGGTATTAGATATCAATGGACAATTTTATTTTTAGAAATGTGTTTGAAAAGTGTTGCTGTATAACCTATTCATGTCTCTATACTTTAAGAAAGAATATGCTTCTTGTTTGGCTTTAGTCTTCACTACAGGGTATTTTATGCTCTTCACATCTACGAAAACCCGTGGTCTGGAACCATTAATGACTTGACTGCTCTCCAAGAAAAATATGCTGGACAACAGAGCATCTTGAAATATGGGTCAGTGATCTTCTCTCATGTTTCATTCACTTTAAGAAGAAAGAGATTCAAATTATCTGTTAAACATTATTTAATTTACGTGTGTTGTGTTATGTATAAAGTAATTTTCAAAACAGTTTTATGTTATCTCGAAAGTAGTTATGAATACAGTTTTGGTGATATTTATAAGGTAACTTTCTCCACAGTTTTGGTGATATTTATAAGGTAATTTTCTCCACAGTTTA